>NW_027187975.1:0-53500 GCF_041381155.1 Argopecten irradians | reverse complement strand
GTTATACTATATATCGACACTTAGTAGTAGGTGCTCACAAGTAGTAAGTGCGAATGAAATGTTGAGTGATGATCACCACATTGACGGTCAAACTCCCTCGGCTCTAGATCTCGATTTGTGCTCCTCCCAACCCCAAATCCAGACATACAACCAAGAATACATTGAGAAGCTTGATGGGGAACTTATCCACCTTCCTCGTGATTTGTATATTGCAAAAATTACTGAGATATGTAAAGATTCCTTGGGTACCGTTATGTGTTACAGAAGCGTACTGTTAGGTCGTGCCAGAGGCATCTCTGGCTGTCCTAAAGGCAAACTTGTCGTAAGAAAAAACAACTACAAACAGTCCAAGTCATATAAAATACGCAAAAGACTGCTTTATTAATCGGAAGGCCCCACGAAGGGACATCCTGCGTAGCACTCTGCAATACCGGTACCTTCCCTTGGTAGATCGCGTCTCTTCGATCATCTTTGAGTTACGAGAACAAATTGCAAGGAGAGAGTACAGAGATGCATGTAACGTTGACACATGATAACACCATCGTGTCTTTCATTCGTTTGTGAAAGGTAGAAACACGTTTTTAACAATCGTTTGAAAAGACAGTCTACAAAAAGAGGATAAGAGTGTTTGAAGTTGATGAAAAGAAATGAGAGAGAAGAACACCTCGTCCTTACTAAGATCGTTCTCGCGAGCTACAAAGTGTAATGTCTAGTGCTTATAAAGAATCCTGAACAATCTCAAAAACTATTTTCACATGTAAGTTTTCGTCCAATACATCTGACCCCTCTGGTAGCCCCCAACCAAATTATTGATGTTTGTGAATGACATTCCCTAACGTGTAAACCCTCCTCGCCGGTACGCGCTCAGTGGAATATGTGGTCGATACGGTGAGCGCCCGCAAGGAACATGAACACACATCGTCAGTACGTTAATCCTCTAACTCACAGCAAAATAGTGAACCATTAGATACGCCCAGAGACAATCATATCGCATTTGAGCAGGCTCGTACTAGTTCAAACGTTGAACAGACATTTAATGGAAAGAGACCGAGCAATCGCAACACGTATGACAGTATACAAAATTACGAGGCCCGTGATAGACAACTTTATAACGGGAAAACTAAGGAAAAGCAACGGCGCGATAGAAGCAACAGCGATGAACGTACACAAGCTAGTTCTGACAATAAAGACATATTAATTGGCGTGAAACGTAAACGCACGGCGCGATACTATCTTAGTGGGATTGGACCAACAACAACTAGATCCAGAAATCATAAACTACATACAAGCAAAAGAGTCAAAGTAACGGATCTTCGTCTGTTTGGACAACAAAGGAATGGGTCATACACCCGCCAAACTAAATTTCGCTGCTGATCATGCCGAAATAGTAGATTGTGATGATTTTTGGGGCCAGACAGCGTTTTTCGTGTAGACCGTGTGCTCAATAACAGGGAATGGCAGGAAAGGTTCGAGATAAGGAAAAATTCTGATCGCGACGATTCATCTGGAAGACCACGTGACGGTTTCGGTAGAAATCCGTATGAAATCAACTCTGAATTGGGATATATGATAACAGAGACTACTACATCGCGATTACAACCGCGACGATGAAGGGTATTGGCGCTACAACGACCGCCGTTAAGTATCCATCAGCTGTTTTATAATTAAAACATTATGGTACAAACTGTGCTATACTTTTTTTACATTATGGCTTTTTCCATACTAACATTGGAATGTCAGAGGTAGCTTTCTCATCATCGGCAAAATGCTGTCGCGATTATTAAAAGAATCAAACTACGAACTAGCTGTCATAACTGAACACCAGTTATCGCAGAAGTCATTAGCCTTCTTAGACTCTATAAGACTCTAACTACTACGCGATTCATGCACGCAATGCATACCCGTCAAATACTAATACCGGTGGCTCGCATTTAATTTGTAAAGTAAATCACTTCAATATAGTATTTCTCATGTAAGAAGAAGTTGTCAACAACCGTATTGCTGCCGTCAAAATCACAACAGCGTCTGAACATTCCATATATGTTTTTGGAGTCTATATGCAAAGTTATAATGACGTCAATGGATATAAAGACCAAGACTATGCCAGTATCTATCTGACCCCTACTTTGCCTTCTAGTCTACTCACTCAGAGGCAAAATTGTAGTAGCTGGTGACTTTAATGCGCGCCATCCTAGAAGACCCCCGCGGTATTTACGTACCTAAACAGAAGGCCAAGGCATTTGAACGACGTCATAAAACGATTTGAACATGTGTGTAGTAAACAAAATGGCGAGATGTGAAGGAGCAAAATATACATTTAGACCATGTCAAACTAAACATTAGATTACATCCTTATTGATGAAACCACGATTAGCAACATATCTCGATGTAATATAATATAGATAAATGCCGATATTGAGGTTGCCTCAGACCACCTTCCAATCACCTGTGCTTTCGATTTCACTCGACGTCCCATCTGACAAAATAGTCGGCTCTCGCGGAAAGACAACGTGGAGCATACTGCATGGAACAAACAAACTTTGATCATCTAATTTCATATCAACTAGCATGTGAAAACAAACTAACTAAGTACCATACATACATGAATTTGACACCTCGACAACAATTCTGCATTGACGCGTTATACGAGCAATTAACGTTATGCCTTACCTTAGCATCTGACGAAACAATACCCAAACGGCGTTTTCAAGGAATACCTAAAACCATACTGGAACATCGGAGCTGGAAACAGCACATAACATGGCTCTGAATTATAGACAGATTTGGATTAACGGAGAACAGACCTCGCTCGGTTTACATCATGCATCATACTAGAGCTTACAAGAAAGCGAAGAATGCATTTCGAAACCTTCATAAATTAGCTCATGATAAGTACTTAGATGACGTGAATAATGAATAAGTTATAGATAAAAACCGGCGGATGTAGACACTCGATTATTCTGGAGAAATTGTAACGAAAAACGGAAGAACAAAACGACCCGGACACATGTACTGAACTAATATTCGACGGAAAATGTGCACCACGTGAACCGACAATGCGTTGTTGAAACTTTGCAGACTTTTATGAAAACCTATATAAAGATGATTCGACAATGGATGACACCAATCTCTATTTGCAAAAACAAGAAGAAACTTGATCGTATGGGTTTACTTTTGACGAGATTGAGACAACAATCAGGCAAATGAAACTTAAAAAAGCTCCAGGAGCCGATATGGTAACGAGCGAACACATTCGATTTGGAGGGAAAGCCGTTATTGAAATTAACCAAAAATTAATGAACGCTATCAGGACTACCGGATTTATTCCCCCAAAACGTGGGAAACGAGGAATTTGATTATTCCCGATTTATAAAGGTGATTTTAAGAAGAAAAATGACCCGAAACAACTACAGGCCTATCTCGTTTGCTACCAGTTGCTATATAAACTTATGGAAAGTGATGATTTTAAAAAAGAATATATCGCGCGTGGATGGATACCATGCATATCAATTTTCCTGCTATTCAACAACAAGGATTCCAGAAAGGTCTTAGTTGCACAACCGCGTCGTTAAGTCTTCGTGAATGTATATTTGAAAATATCGAACAAAACAGCAAAGTCTATGTTGCTTTCTTAGATACATATAAGGCTTTTGACACTGTTCAACATAATGGTATATTTAACAAACTGTATAACATTGGAGTGACGGGACACTTATTTAGAATATTGTTCAAACGCATACCGTGACATCTATAGTGCTGTAATCCATAATGGTGCTCAATCACGCTGGCTTAAAAGTTCAAAGGTCAGTTAGACAAGGTGGGATAATTTCAACTTTCCTATACTTACTGCATATTAACGACATGCTTGTTGATCTGGAAGCGACCCACGTTGGCGCTAAAGTCAAATCCATCCCGTGTGGGAATCCGTGTTTAGCCGATGATGTCGCACTTGTTACCACAAGTCCGAAGGCACTACAAACTTTACTAGACGTTGCACAAAGATATGCTAATAAATGGAAATTCCAATATAATGCATCGAAATGTAACATACTAACATTCGGCTGTGCATGCCTAAATTATGAGTGGACAATCAACAACAATGCAATTCGTATTGCGAACAAAGAGACGCACTTAGGAATCATTCTCTCCTCTGACTTGAAAAACACCGATGCCGTTGACAACGCTTGCAAGAAAGGACGTAACATGCTACATTCTATCACTCGCATGGGAACTGACTGTATACACACTAAACCTCTTACACTTGTTAGTATTTACAAGAAAGTTATACTTCCGTCGATACTATTTGGATGCGAACTATGGAATAACTTAACTAAATGTGATATCCGCAAGCTTGAAACATTCCAGCACTATGCTATTAAGCTCATTTTAAATCTGAGACGATCTACGCGATCCGACATGTGCGAAAGTATAGTTGGAGTACGCAGAATCCAGAGCGAAATCGAAAAGAGGAAATTGTACTTCTTACGTAATATTATCGAATGCACACCCACTAGTGTTCCGAAAAGCATCTTTATACGCAGACTATTCAAGTATAAAGACACACCAAAAGCAAAGCAAATGGGTTTTATCCCCGATATTGTGTCTATTTTAGCCAAGTACAATCTATTAGACTTCATACAGTGCTATATCCAGTCCGCAAATTTTCCGTCAAAGATCCAATGGAAGCTTTTTGTAAAAAGAGCTATAGCTATACATGAAGATCGGTCGCTTCATGAAAGAATGGACAACGATAGTGATTTCGTGAGATTTAAATATGTTCACTCCACATATGATAAACCATATCACATACTGCAAACAGCGGATATCGACAATAAAACAGTGCTGTATATCTGCAAAATGATTACCTGTGTTCCTGGAGAACAACGCATCATATGTAATTTATGTGATAGGCCACTATACGACATTATAAGACATTTTGTAACAAGCTGTACAAGAACATTCCTACTGAGAGATACTTTTATGACGAAAGTGATTGATTATTATGGTATCCAGCCATATGTAATTATGTCTAACCTTTCTGAAGAACTTTTGCTTCAGACAATATTCAAAGCAAAAATTCCTAATTTCGAATTTGAAGATGATGAACTGTCAGATGAATTTACAAAGGATTGCTCGTATCTCCTCAAAAAGTCAGCAGAAATCTACTTTCACGATGTTGTGACATGAGCTGTATTAACTAGCATGTAAAGTAACATGCATGTAGTCGCGCGATTTTATCGTTAACAGAACTTTGATCTGAACTTTCAATGTAAATAGATCTGTTCCAATATATCTACAATGCATAACTTTTTTTTTCATTTCCCTGTACTCTCAACTTTTGAGGAATAAAGAATGATGATGATGATGATTGTATGTACAAGATACTAAGTTTTACGTACAAGATACTAAGTTGTACGTACAAGATACTAAGTTGTACGTACAAGACACTATCTTGTACGTACAAGATACTAAGTTGTACGTACAAGATACTAACTTGTACGTACAAGATAAATACAATTTTGTAGTGGCCCTAATACGCCGCCGTAGAAGTCTCCTCAAATTGAACCCGTAAAACAGAATTGTGTTGACATCCTCCTCGCCAAATCTAGGTCAAACGATTACTCTTTAAGGTCAAAATGTCTCCCGTAAAGCTCCCTAATTATCTTCATTAAAAGGCATTTATACGTGTAACACCACACAAATTTTCTGAAAAACACAAACTCTATGCAAAACCTACCACCATCCATAATATTTCAGATATGTTGTTTTCTACATAATTTTGGCGCTGGTTTGCCTAATTATGATGTAATAACCGTTATCGGATCCCACATTTTCGACACTCCAGGGAATAGACACTATCTTTATATCTTCCCCATGGTCATTCTCGATGTTCAATGGGTTCCCACTGTCGTTATATTCATTATAGGGTGGGTCGTCATAGCAACCCATGGATTATTAGGTAGGCTATCAACTTCAGGGGCAGCAGAATCAAACTAAAACAAGATTTTTGGAAGTCCCCTTTTGGTAAGAAGATTTCATAGAGAGATGTCTTAAAGTTTGGCAAGATTGTGCTTCTTAAACAAGTTTTATTTAAAGTTATGTGATAAAATCTCCTTCCAAATTAGTGATGAATGACTCTGCCGAAATCTTCATTTAACCTTGACATTTACAAACCTTAGCATTGTCGTCTGTGGCAAATCATTTGCCGACAAAGCATAAAAGATACTCATCATTTGAACAATAATTGATGCTTACTCACGTAAACGTATGTCTTACTAACACAAAAACAACATGGAATGAATTGTTTTGCTTTTGGTGAATACAAAATCAGTATTTCATTCGATATAGAGCATTTGGTATCTTGGTATTTTTTCGGGACGCTATTCATTATTTTGATAATTTTTATCTCGAAGTAGAATAAATGCTGAGACTTTCAAATTGAAGTAATTGTGTAATGTACGTAATGTTTGTTACTGAAGAAATACGGATTCGAGTATTCCTGTTTTTGATATAGAAAAGATACAATTTGTCAACGGTTGAGCATCTTCAAATGCATGTACATGTACCATCATCAATCAACAAAAGGGTGTAAGTAACTTGGGTGCTATAAACCAATATTGTTTTGTTTTGTTTGTTTGTTTGTTTGTGTGGGTTTTTTTTTTTTTTTTTTTTTTTTTCCATTTATAAGATAAATGTGAATAGGGAAATAGAATCGATGAAAAAAACTACAAAATAAAATGTGATCGGATGGTATAGTAGTAAAGCCATTCGCCTTTTACCTAGTAGATCGTGGTTTGATCTTCCGGCGCGGACGTGGGAAGGCCAAATGTCACCTGTCCAATCATGTGGGTTTTATACTGGCACTGGTTTCCTCCCACACCAGGATTCTGGCACCCTTATACACCCAGACCATCAAAAGTGATTTGTATAAATTATATTACATGTACTTTGCAGATTATGTCAAAAAGTTAATTAAGTTAGAATAGAGCACAAGGTTTGTCTAAAAGTACTTCAATTAATGTAACACATAAAAGTATTAACATATACAAAATTTGTACATAATGGTCTCTTATATCTAAAATAAGAAAGGATAATAAATGTATGGTTTCTGAACGCACACGCTATCGTTATAACAATGATGATGATTTCGCCATATCTCCTGTTCTGTTTTAAATGTCGCTGACTATAATTTATCACAATTAAAACGTTGCAAGGAAGGGAGACTTGCGGCAATTCTTTTTGTCGACAGAACGTTTAAATGAAATACATCTATCAAAATTTCCGTGCAACACGAGTTCCCGGCAAAACTTATTGATAATTACGCTTCTACGGTATTAGCTGATGATAGCTTACTGTGTTCCGTGCATAATTAAAAAAGGAACATTTCAATAAAGTGCTTCATAGGATCCCATGCACGTGTCTCGGGGGCTTTAACGCTGTGCTTGATTCATTTCACCTTTCAAAATAAATATTCCATTCACCGAAATGTACTTTAAGATAGGCATAACAATAGATTAATGTCGACGGAGATAAAAACAAAAACAAAAACAATCATTCAAATTTATGCCATCACTTTGCACTGTTCACAATTAAAAAAATGTGATAACTTCCATATCAGTTGATTAACATTTATGTTTTTATCCCGCAACCCCCGCGATACCCCCCCTCCCCAACCCTCAACCCCCCCCAGTGATATTCCCCAGTAAGTAAACAACCACAATGCCTCTCCTTGGTCAACTCCAATGTTATTTAACTTTCAAATTTTGATTTGGCATTTGCCAAAACAAAGTTTGTTTATGTCTTTTCGAACTCAAGTTTGATCATCAAAATGAACAATAGTCACTTGTTTGGGAATTATTTCATCTGCATTTAATTTATATTTGAAATCAAACCGTTCTAGTGCAAACTGGAGTAGATGTGTACAGCCTGTGTAATGATAAAACTGCCTGCTTGCTCTTCGCTATTCACTCATGCATTGAATTTTTTGAAAACCGTCTTTACCGTTTGTACCTTAGTTCCAAGTCATTATCAAAAGCTTAGAACATAAACACGCCTTCCAAAGTTTTAAGCGTTGCACTAAATAATGATACCTTAAAAATGAAACATTTGGTTATGCAAATATGATAAACTCAATGTGAACAATATTCTATAACTATGCCAATTTTTGTTAAAAACAATCTGTAGAGGAGAGGAGATCAGAAAAATTAAAAGAAAAATGTAGAAATAGATAGAACATAAATGACAAAATAACAGTGCAGAAAGACGTTTGACACAGAAAGACGTTTGACACAGAAAGACGTTTGACACAGAAAGACGTTTGACACAGAAAGTCGTTTGACACAGAAAGAGTGTTTGACACAGAAAGACGTTTGACACAGAAAGACGTTTTGACACAGAAAGAGTGTTTGACCCAGAATCACTGATATAATGCAGTAAATACTTTACCTGAATCTCCAGTAAACATAAACATCAATATCATTGACAGAAATGGTCCTAGATCTAACATCCTGTTGGTTCCGGTGGTAATAACTCAAATTACTGTTTGTTTCGTTCTGAAAAGGAGACAAACAGACCGAGGGTCCATAAAGGGGCACGCTTTTGTTAATTATTATTTCAAATTGTTGTTGAACTTTTGTCAAGTTATGCGATTATGAAAAATAATTTACTTAAAAATATAAAAAGATTATCTTCAAAACATACATTTTAAAGCAAAATGTTAATTTTTATAAGTTTATCGGAAATACTAACAACCCGTTCCTCCTTCGGGAGCCTCCGAAGGTTCGGGCAGGTGTATTCCGATATTTCCGGTATCAAATATTTGTTCCGGATAACAGCCCACCTGTCCGTGTCCTTTTATCGATCTTTAGATATAACGTTTGTCTGAATCAGATAAGAAACAATGTATCAAATATTTACCGGTTGTAATGTTATCATAAGTCACTTATATTCATTGTAATCCTAAGTTACTATACCATTATACTTTAAGAAATATAAAAGGAGCGGGTCGGTGTGGTTTGTACATAGTTTTAATATGGTGTCTGTCACTCAGCTGACGGAGCATGCTTCTTTGGCTCAGTCGGTAGAACCGTAGATTTCCACGCCGGTGTAACATTGAAAATGGACCTCCGTTGAAAATTGACCTCGGGTCAGTTTTCAACGTTGAAAACGGACCCCGAATGCCGTTGAAAATTGAACATGCCGTTGAAAATTGACAGTGTCTAGGGTCAATTCTCAACGGCAGGTCTGTTGAAAAATGACCGTTGAAAAATGACCTTGGCAAACTATCAACGGATGGTCTTTTGAAAATATTGTACTATGTGGTGTTCACTTCCGAGTACCAGTGGATAGTGTTACAAAACTATAATTATGGTATATTATTAATTTGTTTCTTAATGATTAATGATAATGATTAGTTGTGTGTTGTTGTGTTGTTGTGTGATGTTGTGTGTTATTGTGTTGTTGTGTGTTGTGTTGTTATGTGTTATGTTATTGTGTTGTGTGATATTGGTGTGTTGTGTTATGCTGTGTGGCTGTGTTTGTGTTGTGTTGTTTAATTTTCCGTGTTTGTGTAATGTGTTGTGTGATGTTTTTGTGATGTGTTGTTGCGTTATGTTGTGTGATGTTGTGTTATTGTCGGGTGTTGTGGTTGTTAGGTGGTGTTGTATTGTTGTTGTATTGTGTGTTGTGGTGTGGTTGTGTTGTGTGTTGTTGTATTGTGTGATGTGTTGTTGTGTGATGTTTTGTTGTGTCATTTTGTGTTGTGTTATGTAGTGTGTTGTTGTCGTGTGTTGTGTTGTTGTGTATTATTTTGTTGTGTTGTTTTTGGGTGGTGTTGTATTGTTGCTGCGTTGTTGTGTGCTGTGGTTGTGTTTTGTGTTGTGTTATGTGTTGTTGTGTGATGTTTTGTTTTAATGTTGTGTTTTGAGGAGTGTTGTGTTGTTGTGGTGTTATGTGTTGTTGTTAAGTGGTGTTGTGTTGTTGTTGCGTGTTTGTGTGATGTGTTCTTGTGTTTATGTTGTGTGATATGCTGTTGTGTTATGTTGTGTTGTTGAGTGTTGTTGTTGGATGTTGTATTGTTGTTGCGTGGTTGTGTGTTGTGGTGTGGTTGTGTTGTGTGTTGTGTGATGTTTTGTTGTGATATTGTGTCGTGTTTTTGTGTAATGTATTCTTGTTTTGTGTGGTTTTGTGTTGTGTGATGTTGTGTTTAGTGTGATGCGTTGTTGTGTTGTGTGATGTTATTTTGTGTGATGTTATGTTGTGTGATGTTGTGTAATGTGATGTTGTGTTATTTTGTTGTGTTTTGTTGTGTTGTGTGATGTGTTGTTGTTGTGTGGTGTTGTGTTGTTGTGTAGTGTTGGTGTGTTGTTGGTGTGTTGATGTGTTGTGTGATGTTGTTGTGGTTTCGTGGGTGTTGTGGTGTCGTGTTATGTTGTTGTGTAAAAACGAGTTCTTATGGGGTCACTTTTCAACGGGGTCTAATTTCAACGGGTCGGTATAAAAAGTGCGCTTAAAGTTCAGTTTTCAACGGTTTTCGGGGTCATTTTTCAACGTTGAAAAATGATCCGAGGTCAGTTTTCAACGGGGGTCCATTTTCAACGTTACACCGGAAAGCCGATTCGATTCCTAGTCGGGGCACTCGACATGAATGTGTATTTTCCCTTGTTCTTCTACAGAAGTATAAATCTTCAGAAGATAACTAGGGATATACTAAATAGTTCAAATACAATATCTTAGATAATTTCTGTTAAGACAGTTCGTTTCAATTCTGATGTATTTGTTGGACAAAAAGGGCTCACACCTGACATACTCTTTTCCTCCTTGCACAGGCAATTAGAAGATTGTTCTACGCAATGTCCTAAAAGAATCATATTTACTGTACATATAAGAAATGTACTAGTAAGAATCTTCACATTGTAATATTTTGGTTTACGGAAAAATTTATCATATTTTTTAAGCTGTCAGTTCATAATCAGTGACTTGGCTATATCATATATATTTGACTAGAACTATATTCCACGATACCGCTTGAGATGTAATGTCTGCAAATACAGGCGTATACTGTTTGGGGTGAAATGATTTGTTTTGAAAAAAGTAAATGTAAAATCCAAGTTTTGTTGTGATTTTATTACTATACAATTATGGCCCTCTGTGGAGGATACATCTAGAATTGTCTCCCTGTAAAGAGTTTTTTTCTCGAGGGCGAAGAGAAAGTAACTCTTTCCAGGGAGACAATTCTAGATGTATCTTGACACATAGGACCATAACTATTTTATTATACCGCACAAAATTAAAAGAAAAAAATCTCTGTTTAAAGAACCCATGAAGATATTTCCCAACAACAACGTTGCTAAATTGGTAGGGCTACAAAAATATGTAACAGCGTTGCCATTGTTGGTTGACTTTGTAGATGACGTCAACTTCCGGTCACGTGCGGAGCTTCCAATGGGTTATTTCCCTGGGGTTATTTCCCTCGGGGGGTTATTTCCACGGGGTTATTTCCCTCGGGGTTATTTCCCTCGGGTTATTTTCCTCGCCTTCTAATTCCGGGGAAACATTTAACTTTTTCAATGTCATGTGATCAAGTTTAATCAAATCAGAACATTCTAATTGAAAGTGAGGTATAATAATGATTATTGCATCATTGTTTCTTCTTCACAGATCACACGTTATCGTGATTTACGCTTTAAAATGTAAAGAAACCATTTTCACTTTTGTGATATACCAACATCATTCTTGCTTCCTTTTTTCACGTTCCGCATGATATCAGATATGCTTCAGTGACTATAGATAACAAATAAAGCTGCAGTAGTTTTCTTATTTAATATTTTAAAATAAATCAATGACTATTTTGTCATAAGTTATTAAAAAGATTCTTATCAAAGTTCCAAATTTCGGACATTGAGATACTGTATTTATTTGTATTTTGTTCATTTGTTATATTCTGGGTTAAATGTTAATCTTCAATATTACACGCATAATCATTTTACACACATGTTATGTTATTCTCACTATCTCTGGAGTATCGATAATGCTATTCTCGATACTGGCATCGTTCTGTTTTCTCCATTCCAGTCATCAACTAATTCTTAATGGATGTAACATTATTCACGATGTGGTACAAATCCCATTGGAATAGGATATGCCCACTTAGTTAAATGGCGTCTGTTTCCGAACAAGATAGCATTGATTGAATGTGCTGACATCTTTTTGACCTGTTTTCTCGAACCTGTTCCCTGTTGTTTATCACAGTACTCTAAGGTCATTAAATCGCAATATGACGGATTTTTTTTATTAAACCTGTTGACATCCGCCTTACTTTATTACAGTAGCTTATGCAGGGATCGAAAGACGATGAGTTTTCAGATTGAATAGATATTTTTATGTTATAGAGTTAAAACACTTGATCATTAATATCACTATTTTTTCATTTCATCGGTGTATGAATTAAATTTTGTTTTCAAACTGTGTGAATCCATGTAGAGGAAGAAAGAAAAAATAATTATATAAAATATAAAATATATTAGCAATATAATCCGAAACTGGTTTATCGTCGTGAATACATTTTTTTCTCATTTTTTTTTTTTTTTTTGTGTGTTTATTGTTATATCTGTTATAAAAAAATATGTTTTACGTTTTAAATCTTAGTTATCAATTGCCATATAAACTTCTCATTTTCTCTGATGAACCTCAGTCCCTGATCCATTTAGCCATTTAGAAGTTTCATCTTCACTATAGTGATTTACGTGGAGTTTCCGTTTGAGAGCTAATTAGGGGTATCTACAATACATCCAGGTCGATACTAAAATTCCAGTTTTGGAGTTTTCCGTAAGCCGTTTCCGTCTGTAAGTGACTTGTTTATGTTGTTGTCGACTTTTGCTTATGCTGTAAAATAACGGCTTTTTATCTTTAAAATCTAAGGCTCGGTTTTTGCGGTTGTGGAACTCAAACAAATTAATGATGTGTTATCTGCTCTCAGCGATAGTCTACATCTCTAACTATCCCCAGGGGGACAGAAACCGTACTTAATCAACTTTCTCCATTACACTAATGACATATGTATCGGGAACAAAACTTTAGTGGCATCAGACGCATCTTATCACCTCAGAATGCAATCTTTTCTGAAATCTCTAAATGGTTGCGCTGACACATCACAATATTTTGTATACATAAGTAATAGGTAATTAAAAGTGGCTATGTTTCTAGGGATGCCACACTTTCATAGCCAAACATCGATTTTCATATTACATAATAATTTTTCGTCATTATCTGTTTTCTGTTTTTTGACTTGAATATACAGCTGTAAAAATAAAAAAACGAAAAATAGATGAAAAAAAAACCCGAACAAACAAACAAACAAAAATTTAAAAAAAAATAATGTAAAAAAACCAACATCGAGTTCTTTGGTATGCTTTCATAAATGAATGGTACACTGATCAAACACATACTAAAATGAACTATAAATACTTTATGTGCTATATAAGCAAATATAAGTGAATATTACAATTTACAATTGAACAAAATGCATTAAAAGTAATATTTATGGACCGAGAAAAGTAGTTCAATAACCTATATTGATTTTAAATATATTTGTATCGTCGTATATTATTGACAAAAGGGATTGGACACAAGTTTTTTTCCAACCTTGACGACAGTATATATAACCAAATATATCATATAAAAACAATAACGCATGAACATACTTTTCCGATACAAACTACTCACTGATTAAAAATTTGGATAAAACAATAACTTTCGACCATTTGCATCATAGATAACAAGAGAAGTGTAATTGGTTTAAGGTATATTTAATTCAATGGCGATAGGTGCAATACAAGCACACAGAACTAAACGTAAGATAACTGGGTTTTGTTTTTTTTGGGGGGAGGAGAGGGGAGAAAACTTGACTTTGACCTTTAGTAGTTAGTAAAAAAGAAAACCAAGGTATTAATTTTCCAAGAGCTTAACTCTAATGTCATCCGAGAAGTATGAAGTTTGTTCTCGACCGACATTCACTGCAAGTAACAAGGGCAAATTAACTAGAGTAGAAAAGACAGCTATATACAGTCTGGGGTTTTATGGTAAACCATACCTTTATAAAAGATACGGCTAACAATAACTTTTATCATATAGGTAAAGTTATGGTTTATCGTCGCTTTGACAAAAGTAATGATTATCCATATCTTTTAACATACACACTATCGGGGAGCAGTCATTATTTATATTCTTTCAACTAAGTTATGGTTTTTTTCATAACTTTTTTTTATAGAAAAAGTTATGATTTTCCATACCTTCATACAGAAGTTATGGTTTTACATAACTTTTATTTTAGAAAGTTATGCTTATTCATTCCTTCATACAAATTGTGGTTTTTAAAAACTTTTAGGATAAAATTCTCAAATCATTTGTGATACGCATATTATAACCTAGATGGATATTGGTCTTGTGTTGCACATGTTGCATGTATATTGCTATACATATATGTTGAATTCATTATACATTTGTGGTAGTTGAGCCAGTCATCTTGATTATCAATATAGTTAAGAGTGATGTACATGCAATCATTCTCTGTACTGTATATGTTATAAAAATCAATATAAAATGAAACTCTTGACCCTTGTTCAATGGTGCGGTTATCATTGATTATCAGATACGACCACTTTATAGGTACACTATAAGATTCATTCTCACTTAGCCAACATTCTGAAATTTACCTGTATTACCTGGCCAACATGTCAAGTTTTACACCTGAGTGAGTTATAGTCTGTTCTTACTTTCTATGATAGGAAATATTAATGAAAAAGATAAGTTGAAGATTAAAATGGATTTGTGTAGGAAAGTTTTAGTTTTAAAACTTACATTTTCAGGTAAAAATATAGAATATATATAATAATTCCATTAAAACTTTTTTTATATTATCAATAACGGAACCTTCATTTCAAGATGGTAAATCTCTACTTTTTTACAAAATGATCAATTTAGAAAAGAAAACAAATAGAATTAATGATTTCCAATTTTGATTTGGTGTCTTCTGTTGATTATGATTGATAGCCCGTCTATAGAACTGGTACGTATAAAAATAATTAGATGTTGTTTGCATTAATTACTGTCAATGTTATTTTATCATGGGAAATTAGGCGGTTTGCCCAATAATGGTGCATGTTTTCCTAATACGAGATACATTTAAGTGTTGTTATGATTAATTAATCGAAATAGTATGTTCTTAGGTTATTAGTGTTTTGAGTTATAGATGTGAAAATATAGGGATTTCATAAAGCTCATGAAATTGAAAAGGTACACATCAGCTTCTCAAAAAGACGTAGAGTACTTGGTGTGGAGAAAAACACTACTAATGCTATGGTATATATTTAATTTGGAAGAGTTTCTTCAATATATACCATAGCATTAGTAGTGTTTTTCTTCTAACTTGATCTATTATCAGGAAAATTAGAAACGGAAGAAAATAATCATAGCTGGATTTTGCAGTTGAGATTGGAATTTTAAACAAGAGGCCCAGAGGGCCTGTATCGCTCACCTGGTTTTTTGTTAGTAATTATCACAAGATTCCGACAATTAGAAAAATTAGCAAAATTGACTCCCAAAGTTTAATTTTGAATCACAACCAATCAACCATACAATGATGCTATTGATACCATACAAATATGCTATCCAATACATAGGTTCAGAGACAAAGTAATTTATATGAAAATAGTAGCCTAATTGACCTTTTGACCTCGCATCTATTGCCGTCTCAGGCCCCGGGGGTCAGCCCTATCATTTGTACAATTTCAAATCCCAACCCTATAAGGATGCTACCATTGCATTATGAGTGCTCTTCCATTCTTAGTTGCAGAGAAGCAGAAGTTGTTTATATGGAAATAGCTAAATTTGACCCCTTTTGACCCCACCAATTCAGGCCCCCCGGGGGGTCAGCCCCATCATTTGCACATTTTGAATCCCCACACTATAAGGATACTACCATTGTATTATGGGTGCTATACCGTGCTTAGTTTCAGAGAAAAAGTCGTTTATATGGAAATAGCCAAATTGGCCACTTTCGACCCCGCCCCTCAGGCCCCCTGGGGGTCAGCCCCATCATTTGCACAATTTTTGAATCCCACCCTATAAAGATGCTACCATTGCATTATGGGTGCTATACCATGCTTAGTTTCAGAGAAGAAGTCGTTTATATGAAAAATAGCCAAATTGGCCCCTTTTGACCCCGCCCCTCAGGCCCACCGGGGGGTCCCAGTCCCATCATTTGTACAATTTTGAATCCCCACCCTATAAGGATGCTACCATTGCATTATGGGTGCTATCCCATGCTTGGTTTCAGAGAAGAAGTCGTTTATAAGGAAATAGCCAATTGAACCCTTTTGACTCCGCCCCTCAGGCCCCCCGGGGGTCAGCCACATCATTTGTACAATTTTGAATCCCCAACCTATAAAGATACTACCATTGCATTATGAGTGCTATCTCATGCTTAGTTTCAGAGAAGAAGTCGTTTATATGTAAATAGCCAAATTGACCCCATTTGACCCCGCCCCTCAGGCCCCCGGGGGGTCAGCCCCATCATTTGTACAATTTTGAATCCCCACCCTATAAAGATGCTACCATTGCATTATGGGTGCTATACCATGCTTAGATTCAGAGAAGAAGTCAAAGTTTATTGAAAAAAGCCTCTAGAAGACTGGAAATATCACCATGTGATAGCCAAATATTGGCCCCTTGGTATACTTTTAACAAGCCCTTTTGTAAAACAGCAAGTTGATTGATATACAATTGTAATCCGAACTTCAATTCAAACCGGATAACTTGTTAGCTCACCATAGACCATTGTACAATTTTTAACTTCAGGATCGTTTTAGCAAAATTACAAATGAATTTTTCTACAACATTTTTTATTTTCAAATCCCCATACCTCTGATGAGTAAAATAAAACTGTCATTACAAGTGAATCAAATATTTTCAGTTTAAGATGAACAGGAAGAGATACATTCCTTTATTTCTTATAAACAGCAAACACCGATTTAATTGTTTGTTCAGCAGGTTTTTCCCCTTTCTTTAAAAACGCTACCACTAACATTATTGTCTGTACCTAGATATGTAAACAATTCTTATAAATCTAATTTTGTATTCCATAACATCAACTGGTGTTGTGGTACCGATTTACGTCTTGAGAATATCACAATTTTTATCTTTCTGATATTAAGTTCTAATTTCCATGTTATGCAATATTGTTAAAATTCATGTAACACTTGTTGTAGACCATCAGATATTTCTGATATCATAACAGTGTTATTGGCAAATAGTATGATAAAAAGTTTGGGATACATTCCAATATCATATACCGTAAAAACTGGTTTAATTTTGCGCAGGTAATTTTTTAGGGCTGAAAATGCTTAAAAAATCTACTATCAGTATATTTTGCGCATCAACAAAATGGGGAAAACAATGTCCAGGGAGTCCCAAAACCGATGTATGAAGGTGACAATTTCAATGCAAAATATTCCCCATAAATGCTTGACAACTTGCACAAAAAGAGTTGTATTTAGAAGAAATAACATATGAAAAACCGCATTGTGTTTGTTTTTCTTTTATTGGTCACCGTAACCTGAAACTGAAATATCTAGCAGATGTCCAAAACATTGGCGGTCTGGTCCGCCGTACTCCTTGCACATGTCAATTTTTTGAGATATTACACATGAATAGTAATCAGGAATATTTGAAAAGAGAAGAATATATTTACTTAAATTGGCACAATAAGTAATTAGTGTGTTTGAGATCATTAACAATCAACAGCAACCAGCTAGCGGATACGTAGTTTAGCTTGCAACAATCACAGTGTGCATAATTTGTCAAGATTTGTAAGACAAAATATTCTTTTCCACCAGGTAAGATTCTAAGTCATAAAGGTAGATTGAAAAAAGGAAGGGAGATAAAATAACCAGATAAATATTTGTTGCGGGATCAGACTGGGTTGATTATCGGCGATCAGGTAGCTCAGTCAGAAGAGCT
The DNA here is from genome assembly GCF_041381155.1 of Argopecten irradians. Classification (NCBI taxonomy): domain Eukaryota; kingdom Metazoa; phylum Mollusca; class Bivalvia; order Pectinida; family Pectinidae; genus Argopecten; species Argopecten irradians. Next base: position 35,485 of record NW_027187975.1, on the reverse strand, counting down.
ACATTTTCTTCTCTCCTGTTACAGAATTGGCACCCAACTAAATAACCAACGGTTGTGGTGTTTGAAAGGGTCTCGTATGTATTCAAAAAAAGAGGGAGGAGTGTAGCGGGACTGGACTGGGTCGATTATCGATGACCAGGTAGTTCAGTCGGTAGAGCTGTGACTAGAGCACTCAGCTAGTGTTCGGAGAGTCCCGGGATCGAATCCCGGTCTTGCCGCTACATTTTCTCCTCTCCTGTTACATATGGTACCATGCATGTAGATATTCAAGGTAAATCAATAATGTTCGCTGATCTTGCAGAATTGCCTTACAGTGTTATAATGAATGCAGTAAATGTATGTTTCATTGGTGTGATTGATTTAAAGGCAGTTCATTTGGTGACCAAAAAAAAGGTAAAATCAATACTTTCAGAGTGATCAGGGAACATTGATAGTCAAGGCGGGGAAAACATAAGACGACCTGTGTTATACAAATAATGTTTAATTGATTTTCATTAAATTGTCTCGAAGGTGATGACGAGTGTGTTATGAACGATAAGCTTAATATGTTTTTGACAAAAAGTATTAACAGCTGATGTCATATTGTGTTTTAAATTTAAATAATCTTTTATTTATTCATTTCATTTCAAGCATGTACATGTCATAGAATATTAACAAATATCAGGTATATGCTTAAATCATATTACAGTTAAATTCAGAATTAGGAATTTGAAGATGATGATAGTAATTATTTTCGGATTGAAAATCATTACAATATTAAGCTTCCACAGTTGAAAATTACTTCTTTTTGTTCACACAATTCTTCTCCTAGGCTGTTTTCAGTTGAAATGATACATGCATGCTGACATTCTGTAAAACATAAGGAAACAATAAATGTATTAACAGAGTAATTACTGAAAAGGTTAATATCATATAATTAAACATTTTAATCATAAATAGCAATACCAGCATAGAGGAAATATTATTGAAGTTTAATTCCCGCTGTTCTTCAGTCCTCCTGTTCTTACATGTAAGAGTTTTGTCCTTCATAAATTGATTGTAATATACAGTCTATAGCCGTTGTTATATAATGTGCACAAAGAAGTATAAATACACACGTATGCATGGGTACAGTGGTAAATTAATAAGTTATACAGAAAATGATGGTGCGCAAAGTCTATTTTGTTGAGTAAAAAGTTAAAAAAAACTAACATTGTTCACACCCTAAGATGTAATCGCACTAAAAAACAGTGATCATGTGGGCATTTGTAAGACTGTGCCAGGTGGTAGAGATTAGTTCCGCTCGAGTGATCACACAATGCAAGTGAGAGTCGGGAATATGTTTATGTAAGTCTTAATTGCTAATCTCTGATGCTTGTTGGTAAAATATAACTCAGGATAATTGCTAAACAATTAACAGTTTTCTCTACATTTGTTACAGATTGAAACAGCTTTTTAAGTGCCGTTTTACGGAAGAATTATGAAGAAGAAAATCGGCATTTTCGTCGATCTAGTAGTCCAAAAAATATCACTTCGAGTTATATGAACATTCCACATATGATTTATGTCATTCGGCCAAAAATTTATACTTCGTATTACCTAGTTTAATGAATATGCTGTATGTATATGATCAGAACGTCAAGTTCCTGTGGTGAAAATAACTAAAATGTTTTAAAGTATGGTTTAGTGGTAATCTCTGAACGTGCTTTAGTATATAGATATAATCTGATATTTATACATGTGCTTATAAAATTATCGATAATAATGGATGTGGTAAATATTCATACCTTATTAACTGCCGTTAGTTTTAAGATTACGCCACCTTGGACATTTACAAAATGTTCACCGTCTGTCACGTGCTATTTTATCGGTAGTCCAAGTTTGTCCAAAATTTTGTTAGAGTTGTCTTTCTTCCATTGTGGATTTACACGTACATGTGGCATAACGCAGCCGTGATAAACAAATCTCCATATCGTCCTGAAATATATTTGCTCCCGAACTAATGTGATTCAAAGTGCAAAAATCATTATTGTAACAATTTTAATGTTTGAGGTGAAATATAGATTTCATTTTTTCCGTTGCGGGATAATTGTCACTAGTAGGGACTAAACGCGTGGGGCGAAGCGAAGCATTTTCGGGACGAAACGTCTTCATGTATTGAAAACAACATTTTCAGGACGAAAAGTCTAGATACATTGTACACAATTCAAGTGAAAATTTTCCAATCTAAGATCATTTGGACGATGTATATGGTAAGGATATGAAAGCAGTTATCTACTATTCCTATTTCAACATTACAGATACGCTTATTTCAGTAACTTTCATACTCAAAATTTGCTATTTAAAATTCCCGGTAAAATCAAAGTTGTTGAATACACTGCCTCTAGGAGCGCTAGTATCTGCGAGCAAGTTCTTAGCCAATCATATTGAGGAAATTGACTGTGAGAGAATTTTGCAACCACGATCACAATGGCGAGGTAACCCTCGCCAAAAATGTGGTTTGGGTTATATATATGATTTGGAATCGTTTCTTAAATCTGATTTGAATGCACTATCAAAGTGTATCACATATTTCATTCATGGACTCCATGGCCCTGCATGCAGGTAGGGCGTTAGAATTGTACCTGCTGCCCCTATTGCATGATCGTAAAAGGCGACTAGATTTAGGATATTATCTTTTCTCTTCTTCCTAACTGACTTTATCTTTCCTAATGCCTCCCTTGGCACCGCCTCACTTTTGGCCTTGAGTTGAGTGTTCGCCCCTGTGAGGAAGGCTTTGGGTTCTGTCCCCTGGCCGAGACACACCAAAGTCTATAAAAGTGGTAGTTTCTGCTCCTGCTTAGCGCTCAGCATACAGGGAGTGGGACGACTGGTTCGCCCGTTGTCAGTATAATGTGACCGGGTGGGGTGTGTTGCTTGGTGTCTTCGGCGGCATGCTTCAGTGATGTAGCACTATAAAAAGGGCAACAGTTCCACTATACAAGAAGACACAACACAAACATACCGCAGTCTCCCAAAACACGCACTTCACACAAGCTACACACTGCATACATGGGAGGCCGTCCTTACATGACCCTTGATGTTAATAGGACGTTAAAGTAATCAAACAAACAAATCATGGACTCCATCATTTCTCAACAAGAGATCCAAGAGGGATCTTGGCGCCCACCAAAGAATGATCTACGTCTGACATTGGAAAGAGAGATCTTTTCTCTTCTTTTCAAACTTTTACTACATATTACTACATATGAAATTTGAGAAAGATCCTTTCAGTACTTTTCAATTATCACAAGAGATTCCAGAGGGATCTTGGTGCCCACCACATCCTAATGGTCTACAATAGAGTCAAGACTTGATGTCTTGTTGACTTCTTCAAAATCAACTCAAAGCCTTATCCTTTCTAGTCTGTTATCTTCATTGATTCATGACTTTTTATGAACTTTTCAGGTCATCTGGGATCAGTGTTCTCTGCACAGCATAAATCATTTTCATATGCATATATCTTGCACCTCATGATTGTTTGTCACATGGTCATATCTAGTAGATAAAGTAGCCAAGTTGACCGTCTCTTTTGTGTGAATGAGGAAATAGATTTATTGTCCACGGTCTCGTTGTTTCCATCTTCAATGTTAGTCTTAGTTACTGAATTCATCGTAGTTAGCGCCCCTCCCCTATAAGCGTCCATCCCTTTTCTGGAGAAGGAGTTGAAGTTGTATAAACGTCCCCATCCCACGGATTTAATTATGTTTTACACCATGTGATGCCTCTGACATCAGAATTATATCCCATATCACAGGAACTTGCGAGCGGTTTACATGTAAATAATGACATAATAATGCAACTCAAAGGTAAAAAGGCATATGTATATTAACGGTAACAGATAATGAGTCATTAATACAGAGAGAGTTAATTTATGGCTGACATTTTTCGTCCACAACTTACATTTTGGTTTACTAATAAGCACTCCCTTTGTTACAATTTTTAAGCGCCCTGGGCACTAATTACAGTGAATACAGTAAATTTTGGAAGGAGAATACTGCAGTCCAAGCAGATCTTAAAATCTCTGGATTGTTGAATTGTGGCAAGTAATTTGTCAATTGTATCTGATTGTACCATCTTTTTCCTCTGTTAGCTGTTCGAAGATTGCCGTCACATATACCGTATATGGTCTATTGGATTGTCTTTAAGTCATCATTCATACTTCCTTCACCTTCAATCAAACCCACCACCAGTTTGTGAACCTTTTGCTGTTGTGAACCATTCTGCTGGATGATAAATTTTACATTCAAACTTCATCTCTGCATCCAACTCCATTGCTGCAACAGCAGTGATCACATATGATTTGATTTTGTCTAGTGGTTTGATACTCCAGATTTTGCCGATCATTTTTGCATTGTCAAAGACAAACAATACATCCCCTGATGGTGGTAATGGCATTTCTGATGATGAAGGATTTTTATCTGAACTTCCAATTATGTCTAAAGTATTCTTACCGTTTGTCAAAGAAAGAATTGTCAGATTCATGAGTAAACTTACAAGTCCTACAAAATGAGAATTCCGCAGTCGGTACAAACTTTCCAGTAGTATCGCTTGTCGAAATGTTATATCACTCTAAAATGTCAATAATTTGTAGATTTTGCGAATGAATTAAAGTAACAAGTGGCTCATTTTGTTCATGCAAGTACTTCGAAATATCACAGTGTGTAAGTTCTAAAATGTTTGAAAATTGCTTTTGATTCCTTTCTTTGTCTTTATGAATGTTAGCATATATCGTAAGTTTTCGCTTTTGTTTTTGTTTCCGTGATATGGATCTTCTTTTGTTTTGTGAGTCGGGTATCACCGAGTACAGCTAATATATTCAGACAAGTTTTCAGATATTTCCATCAATGAATCCAAAAACTTTTTTCTTTGTATATGTTCACAAATGGTGTTGGTTTAAGTAAACCTTTGAATGTTTGCCATGATAATTTTCGGTATCAGGTTGACAATATGAACAGTCATTTTGCTTATGTGGCATAAATTCTGTAATTTCCATTGATGTTGAAAAGGATTCATTCCAGCCTGTTGATGCAAGGTACATTGTATATGTACAAAAGAGATGCATTAAATCTGAATACATTTTGAGAGTGTTTGTAAAATAATTTCCTTTTTTAGCCCACCATCATCAGATGGGCTATTCAAATCGCTTTTCATCCTTGTTACCGCTATTTTTCAGAACGGGCGGAAGGGATACTTCTCAAATTTTATCTGTAGTTTCCCCTAGAGCCCTAGTTGTGCATATTGCATATTGGGACCGATCGGTCAACCAAGATGGCCTTCTTGGATTTTGATAATTTTCATTGTTATTGTGAAATATCTCAAAGGATCTTTCTCAAATTTCGTGTGTAGTTATGTGTAGTAAAAAGTTGAAAAGTAGAGAGAAGATTCTCTTTCCATTGTCAGACATAATAATTCTTTGGTGGGCGCCAAGATCCATCTGGGATCTCTTGTTGATAAATCATTTCAATTCTAATTTTGATCATAACCTTACTATATGTATTGACTACATGAGTTTGATAAAAGTGAAAAACAATTTTCCTACATATACTTCCAATGTATATAATTAAATCAGAATAGAAAATTAAATACGGTATTATCACCAAAGTCTTGCTCCTTTTAAAAAAAATCTAAATAAATAAAGCTTACTTGCTTTGAAAAAAAATATGTTATGATATTAACAAAGTCAGAATGATGCAATGATGTACGTCATATTATCTTTGTGCATGCTAACTATGCTTCATTCATGCAATGGCTTACACCCGTTACAGCTATACAAGTGATCCATGGTCAGCAAGTAGTGGTTTAAAATAAACATTTCTCTGTGTAACAAGAACCTTACAATTAATGCTCCCTGATAGCAAAAGTTATGGAAATTCACAACTTACAAAAGTTATGTAAAACCATAACTTTTCTAATCCAAAAGTTATGGTAAATCATAACTTTTTTTATAAAAAGTAGTCATATTAGTGGATTTCTTAATTCGTAATATCTCTTTATAAAAAACGTAATCATAACACCAAGGACATGTTTGGATACATAAAATCTCACTTTATCAACTGATACCAATTACAGATAGTAGGCAAGACCCACATTTATGATAAAGAGCCTCAAAATCAACCTCTGGAACAGTAACTTTTCTACCTTTTGCAGCCATTTTCTCAGAGACAGAGTAACTATTATGGTCACAAGGATGCTTAGATTCTGTGGGAGGGGTCTGTATTTGCATTTTTTTGTAAGGGAGGTGTCATTATTTGACTCAGAAGGCCAAGAAAGAATGACAAGTACCGAAATTTGCTAAAAGAAGAAAGTTATGGTCAGCCATGAAAAAAGGGTATGGTTTACCATAAAGTTTCGAAATTTGGTGTTGTTGTGAAAGCTAAACTGTGACATCCGTTGAAGGGGAACACTATCAATGCGTTTTTTAATAATTAGAATTTTTTTGTACGAGATATTCTTCTGGCTGTGGAATAGCATTTTGAACAACATATTCCACAGTCATCGACCAGCGGTCAGTACTTAGCCCCATACACGCTTAGGCATTGTGATGTTCGATAAGAAAGATTAAATTTATAGAGATTAATGTGAATGGTATATACATGTGTAGAAGAAGTTATGTTACCAACTCGACCAAAGCCAATCTAGTGTCGTTGACTTACTAATAACGTTCGTTGATACCAAATCAACCATGCACATAAGTGATTCTTTGTAACCAAACTGATGCAGCAGTTTATGTGACGAAAGGTGACACTTACCATAGTTCTCTAAGATGATCGCAATGGCCCGATTGAAGGTTGGCGAAATTGCATTATATTGTTTCGCAGCCTTACTTCGAGCACACGACTAATCGACCCATCTAAAATAGCGCCTTTCAGAGGAGCAATAATGAATTCAATTCAAAATATACGTCAATAAACAGTATTCTATGATTTTCAATGTCTTTTTCGTGCTATGTGTGTCGCTTGGTGGCAGCATTCTTCAGTGATATAGAATTATAAAAAGGGCAAGAGTTCCACTATTCAAGAAGACACAACAAATACCATGCACATTGTTTCTTTCAGATATACCTTGACTTGGGGACTGGCCTTTACAGTTGTTGACTTCTACCGCTGTTGGTGCTGATGTTGGTAGATGTCTTTTCTAAGTGGAACAGAGAATAAACCATACATGATTGCTGTAGTTAGATTTTTCTTTTGTTAATGAAAAAGAAAGAACATGTTTTCAACATATTTATCTGGCTTTAAAAAGTTTGTACAGTCAGTGATGCCACACTTAGTCTTTTGTATACAAATGACAACATATACGCTGGATTCTAGACTATACCCATAAGGCTTTGTATTATGACCATAGCTTTTAATAGGACGTTAATTAATCAAACAAACAAACAAATATTTGTTCTAGCAGGGGACAAGTGATATGCCATATAAAGACTGTCTTTTTCGTTGAGATTAGGAATGTTGTGCTATAGAATATCGTAGCTTCTGACAATAGTTCTATCTATAACTTGGCTAGTTTCTAACCTGGAAAGACATCAAATACAAAGAATGATTTTTAAATCTTTGATAATGAGGCTTAATACACAAAAAAATGCCATTTTTATTGATTATTAATCTTTTTAATCTTACCGTTAATAGGTCACACTCATCAAGTAATAGGCATACTGACATGCGTACTGACGATGGCCGACAGCGGCCGTACATATTATACAACAATTTATGCATACATATGTACAGAATGACTTATGTACAAATAAAACTTTAAAAAAAGAAAATGTGTACACAAAATATACTGAACAAATAAAGCTTTTTTAAAAGAAAACATGTACACAAAATATACCAAGTAGTACTGTACAAATAAAACTTTCAAAAAGTAAATATATACACGATGACTGATTTTGCAAAAAGAAATATGCAAAGAATGCGTATGACCTTGACGAGAATGCAAGGAATGCGTCATTTACGATAGCATTGTTTTTACTGGCGAATAAATTGAGAATGCAGGGATTGTTCCAATGCAAGCGGTATCCAGACAAAACATGATAGGCGAGTTTCATTCATTTGCCATTATCTATATATATATCTATATATCTATTAAAACAAAACGTTGTTGTAAATTCTAGCTTAAATAAGATTTCTGAACACAAATATTCTCCAAAACATTTCAAAGGCACGGTATATAATACGAACCTGTCAACGTATCAATGATTTTATTGTATCATATAATTGCAGATGTTCAGGATAGCCTTCCCGGGTATGCCAAATCAAATTTGACATACAAGGAGATATCATTCCTCATCGAAAAGAGCTATGGTGTAAAATTAAGGTCAGTAAGACATATTACAAAACATTCATGTGTGGAACACCAGAACTGTTATAAAAAGATAAGATACTCTATAAATAGACAATGTCATTACATCATGTCATTTTGTTGTGAGGCTTTAATCGTTACATAATGTATAATGTATATAATTTGATTTTGTCATCATATTCTTTATCACAACAAGATTTTATTTTATCTGATAGGCATCAAATGACCTCATTAAATTAAATATGGCGTTACATATGGGTGTATATTACTAGCCTTTAATTGTTAAATAGAAATATTGATATGGAGGCAAGTATGAAACATTTATTTCCTTTAATTTTTTCGTCCAAATATGATACAAAAGGCGTTATATATAACTAACTCGATGTAACGAGATAGTTTGTCGTTTTAACTACAAGCTAAGACGTTATAAAACATTATGGATATTGGTAAAAGATAAGACTTTCTCTAAATGCTAAAACATCATTTTGTCCAATAAATCAATCATACTTACTATCCCAAATTTCTTTAAAACTTCTTAGAATATAAATCTTGCCTTAGTGTCCTACAATTTAAGTTTAAACTTTTATTAAATCTTATAATTTACCCGCCGTTCTCCGACTCGTGTCCAAGTTAAGACTTCCATTAAGTCCTAGAATATAGATCATTCTGTCCGTTCTCGGACTCGTGTCCAAGTTAAGACTTTCATTAAATCCTAGTATATAGATCATTCCGTCCGTTCTCAGACTAGTGTCCAAGTCAAGACTTTCATGAAGTCCTAGAATATAGATCGTTCTGTCCATTCTCAGACTCGTGTCCAAGTTAAGACTTCCATTAAATCCTAGAATATAGATCATTCCGTCCATTCTCAGAGTCGTGTCCAAGTTAAGACTTTCATTAAGTGCTAGAATATAGAACATTCCGTCCATTTTCAGACTCGTGTCCAAGTTAAGACTTTCATTAAGTCCTAGAATATAGATCATTCCGTCCATTCTCAGAGTCGTGTCCAAGTTAAGACTTTCATTAAATCCTAGTATGTAGTTGTCAGTATAATGTGACCGGGTGGGGTGTGTTGCTTGGTGTCTTCGGCAGCAGTTCCACTATACAAGAAGACACAACACGAACATACGGCAGTCACCCCAGTACACTCACCTCGCACAACATACACGCAACACACCGCATACATGGGAGGCCGTCCTTACATGACCATAGCTGTTAATAGGACGTTAATAAATCAAACAAACAAACCTGGGTGGCGCTGATGTGCCATATATGTATTGTTAATGCAGGCGGTCAGTTTCTGTATTTCTAGGATCCTGCTAGACATCGCTATGGCCTTAAATACGGAGTTTTGGTAAAGTATAAAGTATAGATATAGGGCAACCAAGCGTAATTAAACAATATAAAGGCACTAGTCATTTAAGGAGCATTTACCTATTATGCTACTATATATTTGCTCTCATAAAAGTCCCAGCACAGCTAGCTGAGCATTCAGAGTTACAATTACGGCATTTCATAAGATTCCCGGTATCACCTTTAATAGTAAGAAGTTTGCTGTTGTTGCATCCGGTTTTCGGACAGGAGAGGTATGGGTCAGCTTCAAAAAACTGCCGACAGTTGCCCGTTAAACAAAGATTTGTCAGGTCCTGGAGGATCATCTGAAGACAAGTCCTCCTCTTCTGAGGAAACATCATCTAGAAAATCTGTAAATAACTACAATTATGCATTTAATGAAAAAGGAAAACCTAAGATATAACACAATATTTACTGGTAAGAAAAAACAATATTATATGTAAGAAATTAGAAAACTTGGTCTTTGTGTTAGTGACTTGAACTTATATATATATATATATAAGACTTCTTTCATTATTTGAAGAAAATTTACATAATAACAACATATTTTCTAATAAGTGTTTAACCTAACATGTGGTTATGAAGATATCTCCATCTGACTTTGCTTCGCAATGCTAAACAATACCGGTCCATAATTACCAATAAGATATAAATATTGAATTAAATATTTTTATCAAAAAGAGCCTTAGATCAACAGGATGTTATGCCATTGGCATTTTTGTATGACATGACTTAATTGTGACCATGCAAGATTTTCTGATAAAATAACCTCACAACTTGAGGCCTTTGTTTTTAGTTTCTTCTCATTTTTGTATAACCTGACTACATTTGGTGAGTTCCAAGGACTGTCTGACATTCACCTTGTCAATCATTCCCTCCCAAACCGCAACAACAGCCTTTCCTTCTTTGTCTTTGAGTGTCCACTCCTGGAATGGTACATCTTCCCCAGAAACCTGTTTTGTGGTTAATGGCGACATCTGACGTTGATCGTCCTTAATGGCCCTGCAGGTAGGGCGTTAGGATTGTGCCTGCTGCCCCTATTGCATGATCGTAAAAGGCGACTAAATTTAGGATCTTATATTTTCTCTTCTTCCTAATTTACTTTATCTTGGCCTTGAGTTGAGCCTGTCCCCTGGCCGAGACGCACCAAAGTCTATAAAAGTGGTAGTTTCTTGCTCCTGCTTAGCGTTCAGCATACAGGGAGTGGGACGACTGGTTCGCCCGTTGTCAGTATAATGTGACCGGGTGGGGTGTGTTGCTTGGTGTCTTCTTCGGCGGCATGCTTCAGTGATATAGCACTATAAAAAGGGCAACAGTTCCACTATTCAAGAAGACACTACACGAACATACCGCAGTCTCCCAGTACACTCACCTCGCACAACATGCACGCAACACACCGCATACATGGGAGGCCGTCCTTACATGACCATAGCTGTTAATAGGTACGTTACTAAATCAAACAAACAAACAAACACAACAGATCGTCCTTAACCATTGTATTCTTGGGGAACACTTCCGTCTCGCATTGTTGTACTGGTATAAGGTGGGCATATGATGGATCGTTGTTCGTTCTTGAACCATTGTATTCTTAAGGAACACTTCCATCTCGTATTGTTGTACTGGTATAAGGTGGGCATATGATGGAGCGTTGATTGTCCTTAACCATTGTATTCTTGGGGAAACACTTCCGTCTCGCATTGTTGTACTGGTATAAGGTGGGCATATGATGGATTGTTGTTCGTTCTTAACCATTGTATTCTTGGGGAATACTTCCGTCTCGTATTGTTGTACTGATATAAGGTGGGCATATGATGGATCGTTGTTCGTTCTTAACCATTGTATTCTTGGGGAATACTTCCGTCTCGTATTGTTGTACTGATATAAGGTGGGCATATGATGGATCGTTGTTCGTTCTTACCATTGTATTCTTGGGGAACACTTCCGTCTCGCATTGTTGTACTGGTATAAGGTGGGCATATGATGGATCGTTGTTCGTTCTTAACCATTGTATTCTTAAGGAACACTTCCATCTCGTATTGTTTTGTACTGGTATAAGGTGGGCATATGATGGAGCGTTGATTGTCCTTAACCATTGTATTCTTGGGGAACACTTCCGTCTCGCATTGTTGTACTGGTATAAGGTGGGGCATATGATGGATCGTTGTTCGTTCTTAACCATTGTATTCTTGGGGAATACTTCCGTCTCGTATTGTTGTACTGGTATAAGGGTGGGCATATGATGGAGCGTTGATTGTCCTTAACCATTGTATTCTTGGGGAACACTTCCGTCTCTCGCATTATTGTACTGGTATAAGGTGGGCATATGATGGATCGTTGATCGTCCTTAACCATTGTGAATTCTTAAGGAACACTTCCGTCTCGTATTGTTGTACTGATATAAGGTGGGCATATGATGGATCGTTGATCGTCCTTCTTAACCATTGTATTCTTGGGGATACTTCCGTATCGCATTATTGTACTGGGTATACTAGGTGGGCATATGATGGAATGCGTTGTTCGTTCTTAACCATTGTATTCCTTGGGGAACACTTTCCGTATCGTATTGTTGTACTCTGTATAAGGTGGGCATATGATGGATGGTTGTTCGTTCTTAACCTTCTGTATTCTTGTGGAACCGTGGCGATTAGATTATTTGTAATACCGATTGCATGTGATGATTGCACATCAATCCACAATAATTTATTGCTCTGACTGGATGAAATAAAGTGGTTTATTACAAATTCACGACATGTTCGTTACGCTAATTATATAATTAAGATTCAGCATTTTGTAATAAAAACTTGGGACTAAGCCCAAATCCACACTGCTGAAAGGGTGTCCAAACGCATTGACGGAGAAGCGATCTCTCCGGCATGATCTCGTTTTCTATTGTATTCTGTAGATGGCAAATCGGTACTTAAATATAAAACTATGATTGTTTGTGTGCAGATTGTTTAGAAAGTATCACTCTTTCTTACTAGAACTAAAACCGCAAACGTTGTTCCACTGCCTGAGTATCCACTAAGCTACTTGTGTCTCCAAACACGACCTACGAAGTAATGTCTTCTTCCTGCAGTCCCCCCCCCTTTTTTATCCCTCGTGAAAGCAATCAATAATGGTCGGATGATACTGTATATGGGTTTGTTGCCCCTGGTCAAATGCCTCGCATATTTTCCAAGACTCAGCTTGACGAAGGGTATCCTTCATTTGCTTCAACGTCTGTTTTTCACTGTTTTAATTTAATATGCCATGTGTTACATGCGTTCATGTACGGATTGAATGTGTTTATCACTTTCATGGTAGCGATGAGTAAATTTAATGTCATATCTATATAAATTGCAATTTCCTACAGGTTACATGTCTGTCGATGCTGTCCTGCTGGTAGGCGTTGGAATTGTACCTTGCTGTCCCTATTGCATGTTCTCAAAATTTCTGAATGAGATCAATTCACTTCCTTCAAAGAGTGGACATGAATTTCAAAGCCATACCTCCCAAGAAATAGGACAACCTCGTGCTTTTATATGAAGAGAGAGATCAACATGAACACCAGAAAATGCGAAGATTGACAATACCTTTCTGTTTGATCCAAGAACGTACATCTCTTCAACAAGAGAAGACGCGAGGTGCAACGACAGCTACCTCATACAAACCAGACGATTTCCTGAGAGAAACAGGCTTCCAGTTTCATCCCGTTCACTGGAAAGGCGAGTTTTAGATCAAAAGAACCCTTCCTGACAATATCTGTGATCTGATCACTTACGGAAAGGTAAATTATTTAAATTTCATTTCAAATTAAAAGTCTTATGACTCAGACTCTGGACTTAATATAGTTGATCAATGCCAAGCTGTCGTTATAGCTTCCAATGTTTGTACCAATTAACTCAACTAAAGAATACCATTTCAAGTTAAAGAATATTGATTCAAGCTATAGAATATCAATTCACGGTTAATAATTAATTACCAAAGGTTTTTCCACCATAATTCAGTACTCACACATGACTGCATGCCAAGAACATTATTCTTATTTCTCACAAAATAACATGCTTTTGGATATTTTAATATTTTGCCAAAGTGACATCGAAACACTTGCACCGCTCATATGGGCAGTACAAAAGACGGATTCATTTCAAGGCCAAACATAGGTCCTGCACACCATTCAGTGATATAGCACTATAAAAAGGGCAAACAGTTTCCACTATACAAGAAGACGTAACATAAATTTACCGCAGTCTCCCACTAAAACACGCACCTCGCACACATACACCGCATACATGGGAAGGCCCGTCCTTACATGACCATAGCTTGTTATCATAAGACGTTAATTAATCAAACAAACAAACTGAAGCATGCCGCCGAAGACACCAAACAACACACCCCACCACGGTCACATTATACTGACAACGGTCGAACACAGTCGTCCTACTCCCTGTATGCTGAGCGTTAAGCAGGAGTTTGTTTGTTTGTTTGATTAATTAACGTCCTTTTAACAGCTATGGTCATGTAAGGACGGCCTCCCATGTATGCGGTATGTTGTGCGAGAGGAGAGAGACATAGGTTTCGTAGTCATCTTGTGGAACATACTCAGAAAATGAGCATGGCGGTCGACTCTCCATCAGGTTCTTTCAACCAGAAACCTGGTACAGGAAATCAGTGATGAAAGAACACGCTTATTTCATCATATCAGGGATGGGTTCAATATAATTACACAGCAATGTTATATGTTATATTAATTAAAAGCCCCATTATGTTTTGGGGTGAAAAATATCGCCATAAAGTACCCAAATTTTTCTGATAGTAGAGGCATATATCCTTATGAAAATATCCGCTAATAAAAATGCCCAACATTTCCATGTTTTTCAAAACACTCAATAGGAATACCCCTCTTCGGAGACGGGGGAATCCGTAAGTTTCCGCCCCCACAGCCGAAACAATTTAGTACGCATTCGTAGCACATAAAAAGTGGAATTTCCCTAACAAACTTCAACAGTCATGCATGGCGAACGCATAACTCGCCCAAATATGTGTCGGGCGAAACACACCATGGGTCCGTTGGGAACGTGGTGAAGAGGCAATTTCTTCAAACAACGATTATTTGGCGGTCAAGTCTCGCTCGATTCGCTCGATCGACCTGCACACATTAACAGAGATCGACACACGAACATTATCACCGCGTGGACCTACAAATAGTATGCTTGGTATAAGTGGTGTATATTACATGTAGTGTCTCTATACTAAAACTAGACTAAAACTATTCAAAGAAAATGTTGTGTTAGTTTCTTTTACATGAAAAGCGCAATTATTCATAAATTTTAATTACAATGGTATTTGCTGTTCTTATGTCATTTTCGCGCTAAATAAAAGATTTATATATAGATTGCCTTCTATGGCCTAAAACGTAGCTTTTATTGAAATGGTACATCACGACAACCAGAACACAATCGTTGTGGTTATCTGATGTATCTGGGATTGAGGGCCTGCTCCCATGGGGTGGTGCTCGACTCAAAACTCGTAAACAAATTGAAAGTAAAGACACCATATACGCCATGTCGTTACCTGTCATATATAGATATTACCACTTTGTTTCTTTACAAAGTGTCCCCTGTTAAGCCCGACTCATGCTTCTAGACTCCATCGAAGACCGGTCAATAAACTTAGACCAGTGTTTTGAGAACAACAGGTTTCACTCGACGATTTCGCGTAATCGGATCTATACCATGACAAGGTGATCATGATCATGAATTACTCTAAAACCGAGTACAATCCACACTGTAGGCATAATAGATTTAATATAATGAACTCTTTGTGAATTTCTAACATTGCTCAGAAATAACAATATATACATAATATATGAGTCATGCCTACATGTACGGTATATGACAACACAGGTGTTTTGGCTCTATAGAGATTTTTCTCCGTATATATGTAATACTGTGTCAATATATAAAGAGAGAAAATGTCTATAGAGCCCAAACACCTGTACATGAACCACATGTAGGCCTATGTGATTCATATCATCTCACAATTCATTGCATGGGGGGGAAAAAAAAAAAGTAATATAAAAAAAACACACAGGACAGGAAAAGAATGGATGTATACAATGTAGCATAGTTTGGTTTGATTGAAAAAGTACCAAGAAATATAAAAACAAGTCCGTTAATGATATTTATACACAGTTCATCAAGTGAAAAAGATTCTGTGGAAAAGTATACCTGATTAATACTGAGAATAGATATATATAGATGTAATATATACGATCGATATGTATACATATATTTACAAATAACATAATATACATTGCAGTAACCGTGTTGATCATGAGCAAAGTAATATAATACAGACATGTCTCAACATACAATTTGATGTAAATCTCGACATAGCGCCGAATTTGAAGTGAGTCAGGTTCATGTACATGTACTATCACATATTTCCCATAGACATAAAGGAATATCTTTATAAATTACCCAGAAAGAAGAAATAGAAAGCAGTTATAATACAGTATATAGCTAAGCTATAGTCCACCTCTTTTACGTAGTTCTGAGTATTTAGATATACTGTGCTCTCCTAACTCTCGGATTGATGAATAGGATTTGTAGTATCATGATATTTATTTATATTATTATAGTTTTGGGTAAATACTGTATTTTCTCAAAATTATTTACCCACGAGAGGAAAAGTTAAAATTCAAACCGATCATTACCAAAATTGTGACGACACACGTGTTTATATTTGTAAACATTTTAGTATACCACTCTTGCAAATTCATAAAGACAAAGGTGATCGCGCAATTGAAAACGGCCCTGGCCTTTAGGATAATAATTCTATCTATCATATTGAGACATAACAATATATCCTGTACTGATTTCAAAACTCTGAAACGCCGCCAGGTCGCCTTTGTTATTTTCAAGGATATGACGAGATCTTGAAGTAAGAAACACGTAGATTTCAAAATCTGACTATAATCGATATTTGCAGCTCTCTTGAGGCACTTGAGTTTTTCTAGTTTTGTAGCCCACCATCATCAGATGGGTGGCTATTCAAATCGCCTTTCGTCCGTGGTCCGCCGTCGTTACCGTTCCGTGCACGTCCTTCCGTCCAGTCTGTCCGTCCGTGTATACAATTCTTGCGTTTACCCGATATTTCCTCTCAAAAAAATCGTACAGAAGGAGGCTTTCTTCAAATTTCACATGTCTCGGTTCCCCACATAGGGCCCTAGTTGTGCATATTGCATTTTGGGACAGAATCGGTCAACAAGATGGCGATACTGTGCGGCACCATTCTTGGAATTTTGATAGTTTAAAGTTGTGTACCCGCTATTTCTCAGAAAGTTTTGAATGGGAGCTCTTTCTCATAAATGTTCACATGTTAGGTTCCACCTAGAGGCCCATAGTTGAGTGTCATATTGCATTTTGGGTACCGAATTTCGGTCAAACAAGATGGCCTGACTGGGACGGCCAATCTTGGAATTTTGAATAGTTAAAGTTTGTTTTCTCCGCTATTTCTCAAGTATAAGTACGCTTATAGGGATTCTGGTCTTCAAATTTCACATGTAGGTTCCCCTAGGGCCCTAGTTGTGCATATTGCATTTTGGGACCAATCGGTCAACAAGATGGCCGACTGGCGGCCATCTTGGATTTTGATAGTTAAAGTTGGTTACCGCTATTTCTCAGAAAAGTTTTGAAGGGATCTTTCTCAAATTTCATATGTTTGGTTCTCCTAGGGCCTAGTTGTGCATATTGCATTTTGGGACCAATCGGTCAACATGATGGCCGACTGGCGGCCATCTTGGATTTTGATAGTTTTAAAGTTTGTTACCGCTATTTCTCAGAAAGTTATGAAGGGATCTTTCTCAAATTTCATATGTTGGTTCTCCTAGAGCCCTAGTTGTGCATATTGCATTTTGGGACAGATCGGTCAACAAAATGGGTCGACTGGCGGCCATCTTGGATTTTGATAGTTGCCACAACATTGTGTTTTATGGGCCACCGAAAACTATTGTGGACGTTGTACAACAAGCTGGAAGGGCTAGTCGTGAACGGAGAACAATCAACTGCGCTACTTTTGTGTAATCCTCACCAGTTAGTCCATATTGATGACGATGTGTAAAGAAATCGTTAGGACAAAAACATGTAGGAGAAGCGCAATAATGCAGTGTTTTCTTTCCTCATCTGAAGTGAGTAAACTTTCTAACATTGGGAGGCATAACTGCTGTGACTTGTGTATGAACAGTGTGTGCTTGTGGTGAGTGTAATCAAACTGCTATTGAACAACTTTTGACAGCTGCAACCTTGAGAACAAAGAGTGGAGGAAGGACAGATGCACGTAAGTGTGACACTAATCTCGTATGAAGTTAGCGAATCGGACTTTGGAGTTGGCATGATTAGGTAGAAGCCAGTGTAGGTATAAAGATTTTATTATATTCAGTTATTATAGTGATGTTTATTTTGAATCTGACGGATTAACAAGAAATATGTGTGTGGTTATTCTGATTATTATATAAATCTGTCCGTCTAGTCTGTAGACAAAACTTTAGTCCAGTGGTATGAAAAAGAATAAGAATCGTCTATCATCAAGCCAGATTGAAGTATGTTTAAGAACATTTAAATTATAATAAACATGATAACTATTAAACAATTTTCATATGGATCAATTGGTTTTTATTTGGCTTGAATTGAATAAATAATTATTCTCTATGAAACCTTATCTGTTACTGTTATGAGAACTTTGTTTCTATGAATTTGATACATATGATATGACGTCAATCTTACCAGGTACACCACATTTGCAGAGTATGTATTACATTAACATGGTTTCACTGTGATATTATTGATTCAATTATTCTTATCATTGATAGAAAAGTTCATTCAAGTTCATAGTTTAAAAAAGAACATGGAGATTGTAACACTGTCTTGGGTTGGGTTCAATATAAATTAACCACAGCAATGTTATATGTTACTTAAATTTAAAGCCCCATTATGTTTTGGGGTGAAAAATATCGCCATTTAAAGATACCAAATTTTTCTGAATAGTAGGAGCATTATATCCTGTAATGAAAATAGTATCCGCTAATAAAAAAAATGCCCAAACATTTCCATGTTTTGTTCAATAACAATAGAGAAACCACCTCATTCGGAGAGGGCGGGAAAGCCGTAGTCAGCCCCAGAGCCAAAACAATTTAGTACGCATGCGTAGGCACATAACAAGAGGCCCAGAGGGCGCTGTATCGCTCACCTGGTTTGTAATGCCAAGTAATGTTCTGAATACAGGTTCATTGTTTCTTTTCTGAAGGAATTTTAATATTAACCTCTAAATCCCCACGTATTAGGCCCCACCCCTCCTGCCCCCAGGGGGTCAGAGCCAAAATTTATACAAGTTCTGTTCCCCTTCCTCCCAAGGATGTTTGTGGCCAAATTTGGTTACAATCCATACATAAACTCTATGGACTAGTAGCGATTTAAAGAATTTACCTCTATTTCCCCTATTGGGCCCCGCCCCTCCTGCCCCCCACGACCAGAGCCAAAATTTATACAAACTCAGTTCTTATTCTCCCAAAGATATTTCTGGCCAAAATTTTGGTTACATTCCATGCGGAACTCTGTGACTAGTAGCGATTTAAAGGATTTACCTCTATTTCCCCTATTAGGCTCCGCCCCTCCAGCCCCTGGGGGCCAGAGCCAAAATTTATACAAGTTCTGTTACCCCTTCCCCCAAGAGATGTTTGTGGCCAAATTTTGGTACATTCCATTCACAAACTCTATGACTAGTAGCGATTTAAAGGATTTACCCTCTATTTTCCCCTATTGGGCCCGGACGCCTCTCCTGCCCCTGGGTGATCAGAGCCAAAATTTATACAAGTTCTGTTCCCCCGTCCCCCAAAGGTGTTTGTGTCTGATTTTGGTTACAATCCATCGCCAAACTCTAGGAGGAGTAGCGATTTAAAGGATTTACCTCTATTTCCCCTATTGGGCCCCGCCCTCCTGCCCCCGGGATCAGAGCCAAAATTTATACAAGTTCTGTTCCCCTTTCCCCAAGGATGTTTGCTGGACCAAATTTGGTTACATTTCATTCAGAACTCTATGACAAGTAGAGATTTAAAGGATTTACCTCTATTTCCCCTATTGGGGTGCCCCGCCCCTCCTGCCCCCGGGGGGCCAGAGCCAAAATTTTATACAAGTTCTGTTCCCCTTCCCCCAAGGATGTTTGTGGCCAAATTTGGTTCTAATCCATGCAGGACTCTATGACTAGTAGAGATTTAAAGGATTTACCTCTTCTTCCCCTATTGGGCCCCGCCCCTCCTGCCCCTGGGTGATCAGAGCCAAAATTTATACAAGTTCTGTTCCCCTTCCCCCCAAGGATGTTTGTGGCCAAAATTTGGTTATCATTTCATTCAGAACTCTATGACAAGTGTAGCGATTTAAAGGATTTACCTCTATTTCCCCTATTGGGCCCCGCCCCTCCTGCCCCCGGGGGGTGCCAGAGCCAAAATTTATACAAGTTCTGTTCCCCCTCCCCCAAGGATGTTTGTGGCCAAATTTGGTTCCAATCCATGCAGAACTCTATGACTAGTAGCGATTTAAAAGGATTTACCTCTATTTCCCCTATTGGGCCCCGCCCCTCCTGCCCCTGGGGGATCAGAGCCAAAATTTATACAAGTTCTGTTCCCCCTCCCCCAAGGATGTTTGTGGCTGATTTTGGTTACAATCCATGCAGAACTCAATGACTAGTAGCGATTTAAAGGATTTACCTCTATTTCCCCTATTGGGCCCCGCCCCTCCTGCCCCTGGGGGATCAGAGCCAAAATTTATACAAGTTCTGTTCCCCTTCCCCCAAGGATGTTTGTGGCTCAAAATATTGGTTCTAGATCCATTGCAGGGACGTTCTTGACTAGTGTAGGCGATGTTAAAGGCATTTACCTCTAGATGCCCCCTATTTCGGGCCTCGCCCATCCTGCACCCGGGGGATCAGAGCACTCAGAGATAAAGTGTATAAATGTTCATGTTCCCCTCCTCCCCAATGTGATGTTTGTGGTCGCAAATTGGTTTCTACATTATCTATTCGAGTAACTCTTTGATCAAAGTAGCCGAATTTAAACGGATGTTTACCTCTTGTTCCATCCTTTTCGGGCCACGCCACACCTCCGTGCACCCGGGGGGACACAGATGCCAGTAATTTATACTAGTTCTGTCTGAGCCACCTCTCCCTCAGGAAGTTTGTGGCCTAATTTGGTTCCAATCCATGCAGAACTCTATGGCTAGTAGCGATATTAAAGGTATATACCTCTATTTCCCCTTATTGGGCCACGCCCCTCACTGCCCCCTGGTGGGATCGCAGAGCCATAACTCTTATACAAGTTCTGTTCCCCTTCCCCCACGGATGTTTGTGGCTGATTTTGGTTACAATCCCTCATGCCAAACTCTAGGAAAAGTAGCGATTTAAAGGATTTTACCTCTATTTCCCTTATTGGGCCCCGCCCCTCCTGCCCCTGGGGGGTCAGAGCCAAAATTTTATACAAGTTCTGTTCCCCTCACCCCAAAGATGTTTGTGGCCAAATTTGGTTCCAATCCATGCATGGAATCTCTATGACTAGTAGCGATTTAAAGGATTTACCTCTATTTCCCCTATTGGGCCACTCGCCCCTCCTGCCCCTAGGGGATCAGAGCCAAAATTTATACAAGTTCCTGTTCCCCTTCCCCCAAGGATGTATGTGGCCTGAATTTTGGTTATACAATCCATGCCAAACTCTAGGACAAAGTTAGCGATTTAAAGGATTTACCTTTATTTCCCCTATTGGGCCCCGTCCCTCCTGCCCCTGGGGGGTCAAAAAGTGGAATTTCCCTAACAAACTTCAACATCATGCATGGCGAACGCAACTCGCCAAATATGTGTCGGCGAACACACATGGGTCCGTTGGAACGTGGTGAAGAGCAATTCTTCAAACAACGATTATTTAGCGGTCAAGTCGCTCGATCGCGATCGACTGCACATTACGAACACACGCATTCCACGCGTGGACCTACAAATATATGTTGTATATGTGTGTATTTACATGTAGTTTCTATATAAAAACTAGACTAAAACTATTCAAAAAGTTTTTATTCTTGAATGAAAAGCGCAATTAACAAAATTTTAATTACAATGGTATTTGCTGTTCTTATGTATTTTGTAATAAAGATTTATATATAGATGCCTATAGGGCCTAAACTAGCTTTATTGAAATGTACATCGAAACCGAACACACGTTTGTGTTATCTGATGAGGCCTCCCATGGGGTGGGCTCGACAAAACTCGTAAACAAATGAAAGTAAACACAAATACGCCATGTCGTTACCTGCTATATAGATATTACACTTTGTTTCTTACAAAGTCTGGTAAGCCTACATGTTCTACTCCATCGAAGACCGGACATAAACTTAGACCAGTGTTTGAGACAACAGGTTCAACGACGATTTCGGTATCGGATCTATCCATGACAAGTGATCATGATCATGAATTACTAACCGAGTACAATCCACACTGTAGCATAAGATTAATATTATGAACTTTGTAATTACTACATGCAGAAACATATATACATAATATATGGTCATGCTACATGTACGGTATATGAAACACAGGTGTTTGGCTCTATAGAGATTTTTCTCCGTATATATGTAATACTGTGTCAATATATAAAGAGAGAAAAATGTCTATAGAGCCAAACACCTGTACATGAACCACATGTAGGCCTATGTGATTCATATCATCTCACAATTAATTGCATGCACAGGACAGGAAAAGGAATTATGTATACAATGTAGAATAGTTTGGTTTGATTGAAAAGTACCAAGAAATATAAAACAGTCCGTTAATGATTTATACACAGTTCATCAAGTGAAGAAGATCTGGTGGAAAAGTATACCTGATGAATACTGAGAATAGATATATAGATGTAATATACGATCGATATGTATACATCTATTTACAAATAACATATATACATGCAGTAACCGTGTTGATCATGAGCAAAGTAATATAATACAGACATGTCTCAACATACAATTTGATGTATCTCGACTAGCGGCGATTTCAGTGATCGTTCATGTACATGTACTATCACATATTTCATAGACATAATAATATCTTTATAAATTACCCAAAGACGAAATAGAAAGCAGTTATAATACATGTATATAGTAAGCTATTAGTCCACCTCTTTACGTATGTTCTGAGTATTTAGATATACTGTGCTCTCCTAACTCTCAGATTATAAATAGATTAGTAGTATCATGATATTTATTTATATATTATAGTTTGGGATAAATACTGTATTTATCTCAAATTATTACACGAGAGGAAAGTTAAAATCAACCGATCATTACCAAAATTGACACGACCACGTGTTTATATTTGTACATTTAGTATACCACTCTGCAAATTCATAAAGACAAAGGTGTCGCAATGAAAACGGCCTGCCTTTATAATAATCTATCATATTGGAATAACATATATCTGTACTGATTTCAAAACTCTGAATCGGTTTTCAGGTCGCTTTGTATTTAAGGATATGACAGATCTTGAAGAAAACACAAGATTTAAATCTGACTATAATCGATATGCAGCCTCTTGAGCACTGAGTTTTCTAGTTTTTAACACACAATATCCTATCCTCAACAACCTTGATTATGATTTGTAGTTCTATCTATTGTATTTGGCAATCTTGATAGAGCAAATTTTAAATCATCAGGCTCAGATTTACATATATAAGCACAAACGTAATAGGCAGCGGATTCACTATTCCCAACTATTTGGATATCCATATTTGCTTGCCAATTATATAGAAGTAAAGGATTATAAGCATTAAGGTAGCTATCTATTGAAGGTCGTTTGGTTTCATAAAATTTGTTTTTCATATTTTCTGATCCTAAATCTACATTACATAGCTGTTAATATCACATGAAGAACATGGAAATCCAGATCGACATCTTCCAGACTTCCTTAAACAATACTCAGAATGCTGATGTGTCTGAAACTTCTTTGCGAATTGACTCCGACTAGAATTGGTACTTATCACTTTGTCAATATAGTTTATCAACAACTTTTGATCACTATAAATTTCTGAAAAATTTTCAATCCAAAAGAACAAATGTATATGAGGACTTCCTCGATTTTGGAATTCAATTCTTCCAAAATGATCAAAAACTTTTCCTAATGGATTCTTCGGACCATATATGACATGCTTAAGTAAAGTATTAAATCGTCTTTGAAAATGTATAGCTGTTAAAACAGGATCTTGCTTCACCCATTTATTTCCATTTGATACTTTCAATGCAGCTTTGTAATCGCATCATAATAAAGTCATAAATAAGTCTGGCCAATGCATATCATTAGCAGATAATGTAACAAACAGACTTGGTGGCCCAGTGGACTTGAACGTTGCAAGGAGTTTCAGTAAATTGTTTTTCCAATATGCAGCTGTTCCTTTAATCAATTTCATAAACATGTAAGAATTTTGAACTATATCAGGATTATTGGTAAAATTTGAAATATCTCCTGCAGTTAAATCTTTTTTTTTCGCATTCGCATATGTATATCTACAGAATTGTGAAGTCGACTTCTTTCATAAAAGTTCACTGCATGCAACAGATAGGAAATATCTTTCCGAAAACGACCATCTTAAAAATACTTTGTTTGTTTGTTTGATTTATTAACGTCCTATCAACAGCTATGGTCATGTAAGGACGGACTCCCATGTATGCGGTGTGTTGCGTGTATGTTGTGCGAGGTGAGTGTACTGGGAGATGCATCTTGTGTTGAAAGTGTTTGAAATTTGAAATTGGAATATCTCGTGTTTGTCTAAATCAATTTATGCCAAAAGGAAACACGTGAGGAAAAAGCGGATTCCTCACCTGAATCCATATCATATGCATTTTTTGGAGAAGTGGTCACCATTTTAGAGAAATATGAGGTGTGTTTTTTGTCAATAGAGTTCCCAAGTCAATATCTGGAACAGCATAATCAACAGATGTTACTGTGTATTCATCAAAATCATCATCACATGACATAATTTCACCAAGTGAATCACTATTATCAGGCACGTTCTTGAAAAACTGTCATTTTAATGAAATATTTTTATACACAAGATTGTTTGACTTCAGCCACAATAATGCATTCAAGATCTTGTCTTTGCGTACAATGTGTGTAGGCTTTATGTCTTTGTTGTACTCATATGACACAGTTATGACATTAGCATCCTCAAAAGAATGTGGTAATGTACTGACTTGTTGTTCAAAATTAATTGGAAAATCAATGGATAATCCCTTCTCTGCAAGTTGTCCCCCAGGTAATATAATTACTGTCATAAATACTTGTATTTTACATATTAAGCGACGCTCCATTAAAGAAAGACCTTTCAAGCATGCAGGTATCTTTCCTGGGTTAAGTTTGTTCGCAAAACTGTTAGTAGGAGGGACACTGTTTTTTTATATATGATTGAAACAATAAGAACACAAAGCACTTTGAGGATAAAGTTTAAGATTGTCATGAACAATAAACTCTGTTTTTAATTTAAAAATTTGGTTTTCATATGAAAACTTATCACAACTTGTGCAAACTGAAAGGAGTTTGAAAAATTTCTATTTGAAATTTATCATTCAGCAGATGACTTTTCATGAATTCATTGCCAGCTGTTTCATTCAAATTATTTGATGAGTCAATTTCTATAAAATCTGCTACAATTGTGTAATCATACTGGAAATTGCAATTAAAATTGCAGTAAGAATATGGCAAAAACTGGCAATGTTATCAACTTCATCCGTTTTACACAGATCTTTTTTTGTTGAGTATTTCCTTCTTTTCTTTCTTCCACGTCTGGGTAAACAATACGTATGTTCACTGGTACCCACATTTTCAGTAGCAATTATGTTCTCAACATCAATATGTGTGTTTAATTCAACATTTCCAAGGAAATTGAATTGTTCTTCTGTATTATTAAGATAATCGTGTACCAATGTATGTATGGAAACATTATCCCTGTTAGTATTATTTTCTTTTTGAATAATTTCACCAGGCAATTCATGGAAGTATGTTTTACTCCCTTCAGTTACATAATCTTTAATCTCATTTCTACTGATATATTCTTGTGGATGTAATTGTCTGCCTGTTGAGTTTATGTCCTCAGTTCTTCCATGATTAAACATTACAGGAGAAATGTTGTATATATTACCTGCATACTTTGCCAATAAAAACTGTGTTAAAGACCTCAGATCAGAAAAATAAGAACAGCAGCACTTCCATTTGGGTCTGTTTCACCAAAGTAGTTACATGCATGAGAATCAAACAAATAGTACTGGGCATCAATATGCAGTAATGCAATAGTTGAGTGGCCAAAAGTGCCTAGCAAATATTCTGATAGTTCAAAGCCCTTGTGTCTTCTGACACCATATACTGACCAACCTCACCATAGAATATATCATGATAAACAGTTGTTTCTAAAATATCCCTGTCAAGTGTGACCACGTTTGGAAGTTCATCATGTGCTAGGTATGTATCTGGGTTATATTCTCTTTCAGAAATGATAGATTCATACAAATTGTGCCCATTAAATATTATTCTATCTATGTCAAATGGGGTTATATTTGTTGAATATAAACCATATGCAAAACAAGAGGCCCAGAGGGCCTGTATCGCTCACCTGGTTTTTTGTTAGTAATTATCACAAGACTCAGACAATTAGAAAAATAAGCAAAATTGACTCCCAAAGTTTAATTTTGAATCACAACCATACAATGATGCTATTGATACCATACAAATATGCTATCCAATACATAGGTTCAGAGACAAAGTAATTTATATGAAAATAGTAGCCTAATTGACCTTTTGACCTCGCATCTATTGCCGTCTAAGGCCCAGGGGGTCAGCCCTATCATTTGTACATTTTCAAATCCCAACCCTATAAGGATGCTACCATTGCATTATAAGTGCTCTTCCATTCTTAGTTGCAGAGAAGAAGTCGTTTATATGGAAATAGCTAAATTGACCCCTTTGACCCCACCCTTCAGACCCCCGGGGGGTCAGCCCCATCATTTGCAAAATTTTGAATCCAAACCCTATAAGGATGTAACCATTGCATTATGAGCGTAATCCCATGTTAAGTTGCAGAGAAAAAGTCATTTATATGGAAATTGACCACTTTTGACCCCGCCCCTCAGGCCCCCGGGGGGTCAGCCCTATCATTTGCACAATTTTGAATTCCCACACTATAAGGATACTACCATTGTATTATGGGTGCTATACCGTGCTTAGTTTCAGAGAAGAAGTCGTTTATATGGAAATAGCCAAATTGGCCACTTTCGACCCTGCCCCTCAGGCCCCCTGGGGGTCAGCCCCATCATTTGCACAATTTTGAATCCCCACCCTATAAAGATGCTACCATTGCATTATGGGTGCTATACCATGCTTAGTTTCAGAGAAGAAGTCGTTTATATGGAAATAGCCAAATTGGCCCATTTTGACCCCACCCCTCAGGTCCCCCGGGGGTCAGCCACATCATTTGTACAATTTTGAATCCCCAACCTATAAAGATACTACCATTGCATTATGAGTGCTATCTCATGCTTAGTTTCAGAGAAGAAGTCGTTTATATGGAAATAGCCAAATTGACCCCATTTGACCCCGCCCCTCAGGCCCCCGGGGGTCAGCCCCATCATTTGTACAATTTTGAATCCCCACCCTTTAAGGATGCTACCATTGCATTATGGGTGCTATCCCATGCTTGGTTTCAGAGAAGAAGTCGTTTATATGGAAATGGCCAAATTGACCCCTTTTGACCCCGCCCCTCAGGCCCCCGGGGGGTCAGCCCCATCATTTGTACAATTTTGAATCCCCACCATATAAGGATGCTACCATTGCATTATGGGTGCTATCCCATGCTTGGTTTCAGAGAAGAAGTCGTTTATATGGAAATAGCCAAATGGACCCCATTTGACCCCGCCCCTCAGGCCCTCGGGGGGTCAGCCCCATCATTTGTACAATTTTGAATCCCCACCATATAAGGATGCTACTATTGCATTATGGGTGCTATCCCATGCTTGGTTTCAGAGAAGAAGTCGTTTATATGGAAATAGCCAAATTGACCCCTTTTGGCCCCGCCCCTCAGGCCCCCGGGGGGTCAGCCCCATCATTTGTACAATTTTGAATCCCCACCCTATAAGGATGCTACCATTGCATTATGGGTGCTATCCCATGCTTGGTTTCAGAGAAGAAGTCGTTTATATGGAAATAGCCAAATGGACCCCATTTGACCCCGCCCCTCAGGCCCTCGGGGGGTCAGCCCCATCATTTGTACAATTTTGAATCCCCACCCTATAAGGATGCTACTATTGCATTATGGGTGCTATCCCATGCTTGGTTTCAGAGAAGAAGTCGTTTATATGGAAATAGCCAAATTGACCCCTTTTGGCCCCGCCCCTCAGGCCCCTGGGGGGTCAGCCCCATCATTTGTACAATTTTCAGTTAGTTGCCCATAAGGATGCTACCAGCCAAATTTTGTTGAAATCCGACCAGCGGTTATGGAGAAGAAGTCGATTGTTGACGGACGGACGGACGGACGGACGACGGACGACGGACGCGGACGCCGGACGCCACGGTATGGCATAAGCTCACCTTGGTCCTTCGGACCAGGTGAGCTAACAAGAGCAAATAATGCAATGGCAGTGCACTGAGTCCCTTTCCCTGGAAATAAACCACTCCCTGGTGCAAGGATCCCATGACGGTCCCCGCCAAAGGCATAATTTATCGGTCCCAACCTAAAGCTTTTATCTCAAAAATGTGTGTAAGCTAACCAAAATCACACGCACCTTGCTAGCGTTAAATAAAATAATTAATTCACATACTGTACCAAATCCCCTCAGTCCTGTCAAAATACAGCGTCTGGGGAGTTTTTTTTATTTAGAGATAAAGGAAAACTGACCTCGCAGCAGCTGACCTACATTTACGTAGCCTGAAAATGTGTGCACACTGTATACCTGTGTCAGTCGCAGTACCGTGTCACCCAAATACTGGCGACTCACTATGTATGCATCGTTTTTATCTATAAGAAATAACGAATCAACAGTTAAAATATAAAAGATATATAATATATGCCTAGCTATAACACCTCAGTGGAACACTGTATCACACATGTAACGAGCGGAATGCCAGTAGGTCCGTTACATGTGTCAGCCACAGTAACACCTTACGCCCCAAATAAATTGCAGCAGCTAACAAACACAGCTAGATTGCAATACGAATTGCACAGTTTTTCTATTGTATTCAGTTACAGTATATCTCTGTTGTATTCAGTTACAGCATATTTAAGAATTGTACATTGGTACGTAACTTGATGTCGTTAGCAGCTTAGCAGCAGGTAACCATGCGGTTGAGGCTGACAAAAGGAAGTCAGCTGTAGGCATGCCCTGTTGGCCATGTAGGCCAATGAGTTACGCCAGCATCATATACAGGTTCAGCACTGCAAACCGCCGAGAAGGCCCGGCGACTTGTACGCCAAAGGCGTGCATCATTCTCAACTAAAGTATCATATTACCCATGGCAAAATCCAATCGCCGCTAATGTATTTACTGCCTGGGCGTAATGCGCCCAGGCAATAATCATATATATTATTAATAATACTGGCTGAAAGGCGACCAGTTTTCGCTGAGTACTAATTCTCGCCATCTTATCTGTACCTGTACGATTCATTACCGGTCAAATGACGTTAATAAAGTCATTTTATGTTAGAAGACACGTCCATTGTGATTTCCATAAAAAATGTCTTGAAATTTGTGTTTGATTATACAAGTACACATGTGCTGGTTTGAATTGGTACTCTGCGAGATCTCACGGTTGCCGGAATTAACCAATAGCAACAGAATCCTTTACAGACTTTGTGAAATTTATGATTATGAAAAAAAACATTTGTCCAAGTGTCACTGTGAGTTGATGTATTTTGCTATAGTATCTATTTAATCAAAGGGAAACGGTAACTCTAGATCCGTTGGGAATGCGTCAGCTCCAGCCTCTTCATCTCTACTGCCATTGGAACCGGTACCGGTTAAGAAACCGCATAAAAGCCAAAAAGTAAGAAGTACAAGGTCATTTAAAATAATGTTATATTTCATTGATTCACCAAACATGAATTAGAAAAGGAATGAAACATTTAACTATGTCTGCTATTAATTTGAAATTTATATTTGTATGCACAGCTTCTACAAGGCTTGATCATTCAATCATGTCAGCCAGCAAACAATTATTAATTAATTCTATGGCGATTAAAATTGCATCCCATACCAATGAGCACTATATATAAAGTTTGCCACACATTTGACGTCGCACGTGGAACGCTTTCCAGTCATCGCTCATATTTCAGTGTTCTGCCGAACAGCATGGATACATTTTTGTCGATCCGGCCTTCGGCTGCCAGCAGCCGAAGGCTAAATTGCGCTCCATTGTGCTGTATAGTTTAATTTTTTTCTACTTTGTCCCGCATTACTGTTCATATCCTATTATGTTATCGTGTTCGTTTTGTATGTCTTGATAAAGGGGCAGATCGCCTGGATAAATGATACACTTCTATCTTATATCAAATTATAGAAACTGTGCATAATTTGGATATACAGTATCGGGGCCAACCCTATATGTACAGAGCAGGGACATTTGATACTGCTCGTAGATTGGACAAGATAAGGAACGGTCACTTGGTCAAATTTCAGCAGCAATAGCCATTGAGTTTCGCGAGTTCATAATATTCTTGGACAATATTCCACTACCAATTCACCCAAAACTTTTTATGTAAGGACACTGATACTCAGCGTTCTTTTCTGAACGTTTTTCACACGGAGTTAACTGCAAACATGTTTAGTTTATGTGAGGCCTTGTCAACTTACGGCCAATAATGGCGGCACGGCGAAGTTCATAATCAGAAAGGAATGAGCCTTGGGATAGTTTCAATGGGGCTAATTGTACAATACAGAAACTCAGAGATGAGTTGAGAATAAAGTTTGATATTTTCGAACCGCTTTCCATGTCAAAAGTTAATCTGAAAGGACTTATTTGGAGACGTTAGGAAGACAAAAGTCTGCTCCATCTTCATCATGCCGTACATAAACACCAGATAGCAACGTCGTCGAAACTACGAATACTATCACTACAAAAATATCAATGTCTAGACAGTCGAACACTTCGTCTGATAGTGTTCAACAGAACGGACGTGAAAGTTTGCAACAAGAACTATCTTCGAGCGCGGCGACATCACCAAGTCAACCACATTAACAGTGAAGATCCACAGGCAGATTGCAGCACAGATACTACTTTAATGGATCACATGCTTGCATCAAGTTTGAGGAGCCTCAGGGATGATAGCAAGGCAAGGAAAAGTCTTTGCTAGATGGTTTTGGTACAGGCTCCAAGGTGATCGGTATCCAAATATGACCAACGGGAATGTTTTGGTTTCTATGGATAATGTCACTGCAAAAAAAACCGAGAACAAGGTTTCTAAGGTTTCAAAGAAACCTTTTTTATCCTTCCTAATGCCTTCCTTGGCACCATCTCACTGGCGTTTTTCTTTAATAAAAGGGTCATAATTCAGTCAAATAGGGTCCAATCAGAGTCCATATCAAACAGGGCAAATACCCTGAAATATGTTAGTAACTTTTCAGAGCCAAAATTTATACAAGTTCTGTTCCCATTCCCCCAAGGATATTTGTGGCCAAATTTGGTTACAATCCATGTAGAACTCTAGGACAAGTAACGATTTATAGCATTTACCTCTATTACCCCTATTGGGTCACGCCCCTCCTGCCCCTGGGGGTCAGAGCCAAAATTTATACCAAGTTCTGTTCCCCTTCCCCAAAGGATGTTTGTGGCCAAATTTGGTTACAATCCATATAGAACTCTAGGACAAGTAGCGATTTATAGGATTTACCTCTATTACCCCTATTGGCCACGCCTCTCCTGCCCCGGGGGGTCAGAGCCAAAATTTATACAAGTTCTGTTCCCCTTCCCCAAGGCTGTTTGTGGACAAATTTGGTTACAATCCATGTAGAACTCTAGGACAAGTAGCGATTTATAGGATTTACCTCTATTACCCCTATTGGGCCACGCCCTCCTGCCCCCGGGGGGGGGTCAGAGCCAAAATTTATACAAGTTCTATTCCCCTTCCCCCAAGGATGTTTGTGGCCAAATTTGGTTACAATCCATGCAGAACACTAGAACAAGTAGTGATTTATAGGATTTACCTTAATTTCCCCTATTGGGCCCCGCCCCTCCTGTCCTCGGGGGGTCAGAGCAAAAATTTATACAAGTTCTGATTTCCTTCCCCCAAGGATGTTTCTGGCCAAATTTGGTTACAATCCATGCAGAACTCTAGGACAAGTAGCGATTTATAGGATTTACCTAAATTTCCCTTATTGGGCCCCGCCCCTCCTGTCCCCGGGGGGTCAGAGCCAAAATTTATACAAGTTCTGTTCCCCTTCCCCCAAGGATGTTTCTGGCCAAATTTGGTTAAAATCCATGCAGAACTCTATGACAAGTAGCGATTTAAAGGAAATGTTGACTGACAGACGGACGACGCGCGCCATCGGGCCTGGTGAGCTAAAAATGTTGATGTCATACTAATTTGAAAAATATGCAGTATGACTTATAAATAAGTGCTATAACATTTAAGGCATCTGAACTGCAACCTTATCACTATTATACATATATTTCTAATATTGAAGAAAATCGTTTAAACAAAGTGTATTTCTGCTAAATTCATGTTACTGTCTCATGAAACCGGTTGCATGTTGGCTGACCTGAATGTCAGCAAGAGGGTGAACTATATTGTTGAAGGAAAGTTCCTTTAAAAAAAATCATGGTAACGAAAACATCTAAGATAATTGCATCTGCATCCAAAGACATTGCAAAAACCATATGCCAAAGTGCTGTGTATCTAATTACCTCACCATCTACAACGAAGAATCATTTGTGACTGTAACAGGGAAAATTGTAAAGGTGATATTTTGTTTACTATGAGTAACTCAATTTGAAATTCCGTGCCTGGTCATTTATATTTTTCCTCGTCATTACTAACATTTGTATTCAATATTGCAATCTGATGTTAATGTGATACACTGACATGATCTTCTCCGTTTGTTTGTTTGTTTGATTAATTAACGTCCTATGTATGCGCTGTGTTGCGTGTATGTTTTGCGAGGTGCTTGTCTTGGGAGACTGCAGTATTTTCGTGTTGTGTCTTCTTGTATAGTGGAACTGTGGCCCTTTTTATGGTGCTATATAGCAACACACCCCACCGGTCACATTATACTGACAACAGAAATCAAAAAGGAAAGGGACAGAAACAAGTGTTTCTCGACAGGCAAAAATGGCTAATGCAAATTAAAATGAAGGCACAAGAGATTACATAACCATGGGGATTAAAGGACCTTCTTGGCTAATGGCATTTCCTTTGTTCAACTTTGTGTCTGGTATAGCGATTGACTACATGCATGGAGTACTATTAAGTACACAAACAACTCCTTGAAATGTGGTTCAGTGTAAAACATTCCAAGAAACCTTACGGTTTTCATTCCAGAGTCCTTGAAGTGGATAAAAAGATTATTACATATCAGTCCAACATTGGATCTAACGCGCCTACCAAGATCAATTGAGACAGATCTACCACAATGGATATCATCAGAGTTTCGTGCGTTTCTTTTGTTCTGTGGAGCGCCGGTGCTAAATGGTGTTTTTGGATGCAGCAAGATTTGCACACTATCTCCTGTTAGTGGATTCTTTTCATATACTACTGTAATGTCGTTCATCACAAGATAAATGATGCTGAACAAATGCTGACAAAATTTTACAAGCATATGGAAAACCTGTATGAAATCAGTGCAGTATGACTTAACATTCACCAACTCATTCACTTTCCAGAATGTGTTCGTAATTTGGGCCCCTTGTTCACACAGTTGTTTTTCATTTGAGGATTAAAATAGGTTTGTTATGAGAATGATCCGAGGCACTCAAAGTATTGACCAACAGAAACTCCCAGAACTTGTTCAAAAGTTTATGTGTCAGGAGACAGAAGTCATTATGAAAGATTTATCTTGGCGTGAGTAGTCTCTATCTTTCTTGTAAATAGACATGGGGTTGGAATCTTAGTTGATAGGATAGATTATTCCACTCGGTGGGGTATTAGTGATCGACGTTTTGTGTCCTCTGCAAGCAAAAATGGGGGCTGTCCCAGGCAACATCTTGGCTCCCTGATCGCTGATCAAAAAATAAATTTCTGAGGTTTCGCACTAGGAAGATTAGATTGTAGAAAAAGTGGAAATTATCTAATGGAAAAGCTATTACGTTCCAATTATGAATGACTAATACGTGATATAACTCCAATATTTCTTTATGTGACATGTAGAATAATATAAGGGAGAGGTGAATGTGACAACGTGAGATTTTTTATTTCAAATTGATGCAAGGCAATTATATACTATGTATTCATACTGCAGCTATAATTGATGAATTAATTTGTCCAAATTATTCAAGGAAACACATATTAGCAGTATACAAGAGTGATGAAGTCAGAGCCATTCCACTCTGAATCATTGTACAAGTGTGTATGTTTGTTTCTGTGAAAGGATCAGAAAACTTGTTTGTATGCAAATTTCCAAACTAACTAGAATCAGATTGGAAAGATAATGAATGAAAGAGGTCAAAATATCTAGACATGAATCATATATATATGTGCAATACATATTTCTACCACAAACATGTCATGTCTTTCCATTCAAGGTCACTGTATAAATGCCCTGAAAATTAGGTATCTTTCAGATAAGTCGTAGTATTTCCGTTACTTTGCGGTCATGTAAGGACGGCCTCCCATGCATGCGGTGTGTTGCGTGTATGTTGTGCGTGTTTTGGGAGACTGCGGTATATTTATGTTGTGTTCTTCTTGTAGATTGGAACTGTTGCCTTTTCCATAGTGCCACATCACTGAAGCATGCCGCCGAAGACACCAAGCAACCACACTCCACCCGGTCACATTATACTGACAACGGGCGAACCAGTCGTCCCACTCCCTGTGTGCTGGAGCGCTAACGCAGGAGCAGAAACTACCACTTTTAAAGACTTTGGTGTGTCTCGGCCAGGGGACAGAACCCAGAGCCTTCCTCACAGGGGTGCGAACGCTCATCTCAAGGCCAAAAAGTGAGGCGGTGCCAAGGTAGGCATTAGGAAAAGATAATGAATGAAAGAGGTCAAAATATCTAGACATGAATCATATATATATGTGCAATACATATTTCTACCACAACATGTCATGTCTTTCCATTCAAGGTCACTGTATAAATGCACTGAAAATTTAAATAAAAAATGATTATAGCACTATAAAAAGGGCAACAGTTCCACTATACAAGACACAACACGAACATACCGCAGTCTCCCAGTCCACTCGCACAACATACACGCAACACACCGCATACATGGGAGGCCGTCCTTACATGACCATAGCTGTTAATAGGACGTTAATAAATCAAACAAACATCCTACATGCCATGCATGTGATTCTCCTTTCACAGTAGAGCATGTTTTATTACATTGTATTGATTTTAAACACATACGAGATAAGTACTGTCTCCGACATGTACACTTTGTTCCATGCCGTGAGACATAATCGTATTTTCAATTATCTCAAAGAGATCGGCATTTGAACGTTTTCTCATCTCATCTTATATTCATATCAACGCAACACTTATCGTTTCGTCAACATTGTGTATGAATTTTCTCGTGTGTTTTTGCTAAAAACTATTCTATCCTGTGAAACTTTTTT
>NW_027187974.1:30000-53527 GCF_041381155.1 Argopecten irradians | reverse complement strand
TTTTTTTTTTTTTTTTTTTTTTTTTTTTTTTTTTTTTTTTTTTTTTTTTTTTTTTTTTTTTTTTTTTTTTTTTTTTTTTTTTTTTTTTTTTTTTTTTTTTTTTTTTTTTTTTTTTTTTTTTTTTTTTTTTTTTTTTTTTTTTTTTTTTTTTTTTTTTTTTTGATTTTTTTTTTTTTTTTTTTTTTTTTTTTTTTTTTTTTTTTTTTTTTTTTTTTTTTTTTTTTTTTTTTTTTTTTTTTTTTTTTTTTTTTTTTTTTTTTTTTTTTTTTTTTTTTTTTTTTTTTTTTTTTTTTTTTTTTTTTTTTTTTTTTTTTTTTTTTTTTTTTTTTTTTTTTTTTTTTTTTTTTTTTTTTTTTTTTTTTTTTTTTTTTTTTTTTTTTTTTTTTTTTTTTTTTTTTTTTTTTTTTTTTTTTTTTTTTTTTTTTTTTTTTTTTTTTTTTTTTTTGTTTTTTTTTTTTTTTTTTTTTTTTTTTTTTTTTTTTTTTTTTTTTTTTTTTTTTTTTTTTTTTTTTTTTTTTTTTTTTTTTTTTTTTTTTTTTTTTTTTTTTTTTTTTTTTTTTTTTTTTTTTTTTTTTTTTTTTTTTTTTTTTTTTTTTTTTTTTTTTTTTTTTTTTTTTTTTTTTTTTTTTTTTTTTTTTTTTTTTTTTTTTTTTTTTTTTTTTTTTTTTTTTTTTTTTTTTTTTTTTTTTTTTTTTTTTTTTTTTTTTTTTTTTTTTTTTTTTTTTTTTTTTTTTTTTTTTTTTTTTTTTTTTTTTTTTTTTTTTTTTTTTTTTTTTTTTTTTTTTTTTTTTTTTTTTTTTTTTTTTTTTTTTTTTTTTTTTTTTTTTTTTTTTTTTTTTTTTTTTTTTTTTTTTTTTTTTTTTTTTTTTTTTTTTTTTTTTTTTTTTTGTTTTTTTTTTTTTTTTTTTTTTTTTTTTTTTTTTTTTTTTTTTTTTTTTTTTTTTTTTTTTTTTTTTTTTTTTTTTTTTTTTTTTTTTTTTTTTTTTTTTTTTTTTTTTTTTTTTTTTTTTTTTTTTTTTTTTTTTTTTTTTTTTTTTTTTTTTTTTTTTTTTTTTTTTTTTTTTTTTTTTTTTTTTTTTTTTTTTTTTTTTTATTTTTTTTTTTTTTTTTTTTTTTTTTTTTTTTTTTTTTTTTTTTTTTTTTTTTTTTTTTTTTTTTTTTTTTTTTTTTTTTTTTTTTTTTTTTTTTTTTTTTTTTTTTTTTTTTTTTTTTTTTTTTTTTTTTTTTTTTTTTTTTTTTTTTTTTTTTTTTTTTTTTTTTTTTTTTTTTTTTTTTTTTTTTTTTTTTTTTTTTTTTTTTTTTTTTTTTTTTTTTTTTTTTTTTTTTTTTTTTTTTTTTTTTTTTTTTTTTTTTTTTTTTTTTTTTTTTTTTTTTTTTTTTTTTTTTTTTTTTTTTTTTTTTTTTTTTTTTTTTTTTTTTTTTTTTTTTTTTTTTTTTTTTTTTTTTTTTTTTTTTTTTTTTTTTTTTTTTTTTTTTTTTTTTTTTTTTTTTTTTTTTTTTTTTTTTTTTTTTTTTTTTTTTTTTTTTTTTTTTTTTTTTTTTTTTTTTTTTTTTTTTTTTTTTTTTTTTTTTTTTTTTTTTTTTTTTTTTTTTTTTTTTTTTTTTTTTTTTTTTTTTTTTTTTTTTTTTTTTTTTTTTTTTTTTTTTTTTTTTTTTTTTTTTTTTTTTTTTTTTTTTTTTTTTTTTTTTTTTTTTTTTTTTTTTTTTTTTTTTTTTTTTTTTTTTTTTTTTTTTTTTTTTTTTTTTTTTTTTTTTTTTTTTTTTTTTTTTTTTTTTTTTTTTTTTTTTTTTTTTTTTTTTTTTTTTTTTTTTTTTTTTTTTTTTTTTTTTTTTTTTTTTTTTTTGTTTTTTTTTTTTTTTTTTTTTTTTTTTTTTTTTTTTTTTTTTTTTTTTTTTTTTTTTTTTTTTTTTTTTTTTTTTTTTTTTTTTTTTTTTTTTTTTTTTTTTTTTTTTTTTTTTTTTTTTTTTTTTTTTTTTTTTTTTTTTTTTTTTTTTTTTTTTTTTTTTTTTTTTTTTTTTTTTTTTTTTTTTTTTTTTTTTTTTTTTTTTTTTTTTTTTTTTTTTTTTTTTTTTTTTTTTTTTTTTTTTTTTTTTTTTTTTTTTTTTTTTTTTTTTTTTTTTTTTTTTTTTTTTTTTTTTTTTTTTTTTTTTTTTTTTTTTTTTTTTTTTTTTTTTTTTTT
The DNA here is from genome assembly GCF_041381155.1 of Argopecten irradians. Lineage (NCBI taxonomy): Eukaryota > Metazoa > Mollusca > Bivalvia > Pectinida > Pectinidae > Argopecten > Argopecten irradians. The sequence continues at coordinate 51,347 of NW_027187974.1, read as the reverse complement.
TTTTTTTTTTTTTTTTTTTTTTTTTTTTTTTTTTTTTTTTTTTTTTTTTTTTTTTTTTTTTTTTTTTTTTTTTTTTTTTTTTTTTTTTTTTTTTTTTTTTTTTTTTTTTTTTTTTTTTTTTTTTTTTTTTTTTTTTTTTTTTTTTTTTTTTTTTTTTTTTTTTTTTTTTTTTTTTTTTTTTTTTTTTTTTTTTTTTTTTTTTTTTTTTTTTTTTTTTTTTTTTTTTTTTTTTTTTTTTTTTTTTTTTTTTTTTTTTTTTTTTTTTTTTTTTTTTTTTTTTTTTTTTTTTTTTTTTTTTTTTTTTTTTTTTTTTTTTTTTTTTTTTTTTTTTTTTTTTTTTTTTTTTTTTTTTTTTTTTTTTTTTTTTTTTTTTTTTTTTTTTTTTTTTTTTTTTTTTTTTTTTTTTTTTTTTTTTTTTTTTTTTTTTTTTTTTTTTTTTTTTTTTTTTTTTTTTTTTTTTTTTTTTTTTTTTTTTTTTTTTTTTTTTTTTTTTTTTTTTTTTTTTTTTTTTTTTTTTTTTTTTTTTTTTTTTTTTTTTTTTTTTTTTTTTTTTTTTTTTTTTTTTTTTTTTTTTTTTTTTTTTTTTTTTTTTTTTTTTTTTTTTTTTTTTTTTTTTTTTTTTTTTTTTTTTTTTTTTTTTTTTTTTTTTTTTTTTTTTTTTTTTTTTTTTTTTTTTTTTTTTTTTTTTTTTTTTTTTTTTTTTTTTTTTTTTTTTTTTTTTTTTTTTTTTTTTTTTTTTTTTTTTTTTTTTTTTTTTTTTTTTTTTTTTTTTTTTTTTTTTTTTTTTTTTTTTTTTTTTTTTTTTTTTTTTTTTTTTTTTTTTTTTTTTTTTTTTTTTTTTTTTTTTTTTTTTTTTTTTTTTTTTTTTTTTTTTTTTTTTTTTTTTTTTTTTTTTTTTTTTTTTTTTTTTTTTTTTTTTTTTTTTTTTTTTTTTTTTTTTTTTTTTTTTTTTTTTTTTTTTTTTTTTTTTTTTTTTTTTTTTTTTTTTTTTTTTTTTTTTTTTTTTTTTTTTTTTTTTTTTTTTTTTTTTTTTTTTTTTTTTTTTTTTTTTTTTTTTTTTTTTTTTTTTTTTTTTTTTTTTTTTTTTTTTTTTTTTTTTTTTTTTTTTTTTTTTTTTTTTTTTTTTTTTTTTTTTTTTTTTTTTTTTTTTTTTTTTTTTTTTTTTTTTTTTTTTTTTTTTTTTTTTTTTTTTTTTTTTTTTTTTTTTTTTTTTTTTTTTTTTTTTTTTTTTTTTTTTTTTTTTTTTTTTTTTTTTTTTTTTTTTTTTTTTTTTTTTTTTTTTTTTTTTTTTTTTTTTTTTTTTTTTTTTTTTTTTTTTTTTTTTTTTTTTTTTTTTTTTTTTTTTTTTTTTTTTTTTTTTTTTTTTTTTTTTTTTTTTTTTTTTTTTTTTTTTTTTTTTTTTTTTTTTTTTTTTTTTTTTTTTTTTTTTTTTTTTTTTTTTTTTTTTTTTTTTTTTTTTTTTTTTTTTTTTTTTTTTTTTTTTTTTTTTTTTTTTTTTTTTTTTTTTTTTTTTTTTTTTTTTTTTTTTTTTTTTTTTTTTTTTTTTTTTTTTTTTTTTTTTTTTTTTTTTTTTTTTTTTTTTTTTTTTTTTTTTTTTTTTTTTTTTTTTTTTTTTTTTTTTTTTTTTTTTTTTTTTTTTTTTTTTTTTTTTTTTTTTTTTTTTTTTTTTTTTTTTTTTTTTTTTTTTTTTTTTTTTTTTTTTTTTTTTTTTTTTTTTTTTTTTTTTTTTTTTTTTTTTTTTTTTTTTTTTTTTTTTTTTTTTTTTTTTTTTTTTTTTTTTTTTTTTTTTTTTTTTTTTTTTTTTTTTTTTTTTTTTTTTTTTTTTTTTTTTTTTTTTTTTTTTTTTTTTTTTTTTTTTTTTTTTTTTTTTTTTTTTTTTTTTTTTTTTTTTTTTTTTTTTTTTTTTTTTGTTTTTTTTTTTGTTTTTTTTTTTTTTTTTTTTTTTTTTTTTTTTTTTTTTTTTTTTTTTTTTTTTTTTTTTTTTTTTTTTTTTTTTTTTTTTTTTTTTTTTTTTTTTTTTTTTTTTTTTTTTTTTTTTTTTTTTTTTTTTTTTTTTTTTTTTTTTTTTTTTTTTTTTTTTTTTTTTTTTTTTTTTTTTTTTTTTTTTTTTTTTTTTTTTTTTTTTTTTTTTTTTTTTTTTTTTTTTTTTTTTTTTTTTTTTTTTTTTTTTTTTTTTTTTTTTTTTTTTTTTTTTTTTTTTTTTTTTTTTTTTTTTTTTTTTTTTTTTTTTTTTTTTTTTTTTTTTTTTTTTTTTTTTTTTTTTTTTTTTTTTTTTTTTTTTTTTTTTTTTTTTTTTTTTTTTTTTTTTTTTTTTTTTTTTTTTTTTTTTTTTTTTTTTTTTTTTTTTTTTTTTTTTTTTTTTTTTTTTTTTTTTTTTTTTTTTTTTTTTTTTTTTTTTTTTTTTTTTTTTTTTTTTTTTTTTTTTTTTTTTTTTTTTTTTTTTTTTTTTTTTTTTTTTTTTTTTTTTTTTTTTTTTTTTTTTTTTTTTTTTTTTTTTTTTTTTTTTTTTTTTTTTTTTTTTTTTTTTTTTTTTTTTTTTTTTTTTTTTTTTTTTTTTTTTTTTTTTTTTTTTTTTTTTTTTTTTTTTTTTTTTTTTTTTTTTTTTTTTTTTTTTTTTTTTTTTTTTTTTTTTTTTTTTTTTTTTTTTTTTTTTTTTTTTTTTTTTTTTTTTTTTTTTTTTTTTTTTTTTTTTTTTTTTTTTTTTTTTTTTTTTTTTTTTTTTTTTTTTTTTTTTTTTTTTTTTTTTTTTTTTTTTTTTTTTTTTTTTTTTTTTTTTTTTTTTTTTTTTTTTTTTTTTTTTTTTTTTTGTTTTTTTTTTTTTTTTTTTTTTTTTTTTTTTTTTTTTTTTTTTTTTTTTTTTTTTTTTTTTTTTTTTTTTTTTTTTTTTTTTTTTTTTTTTTTTTTTTTTTTTTTTTTTTTTTTTTTTTTTTTTTTTTTTTTTTTTTTTTTTTTTTTTTTTTTTTTTTTTTTTTTTTTTTTTTTTTTTTTTTTTTTTTTTTTTTTTTTTTTTTTTTTTTTTTTTTTTTTTTTTTTTTTTTTTTTTTTTTTTTTTTTTTTTTTTTTTTTTTTTTTTTTTTTTTTTTTTTTTTTTTTTTTTTTTTTTTTTTTTTTTTTTTTTTTTTTTTTTTTTTTTTTTTTTTTTTTTTTTTTTTTTTTTTTTTTTTTTTTTTTTTTTTTTTTTTTTTTTTTTTTTTTTTTTTTTTTTTTTTTTTTTTTTTTTTTTTTTTTTTTTTTTTTTTTTTTTTTTTTTTTTTTTTTTTTTTTTTTTTTTTTTTTTTTTTTTTTTTTTTTTTTTTTTTTTTTTTTTTTTTTTTTTTTTTTTTTTTTTTTTTTTTTTTTTTTTTTTTTTTTTTTTTTTTTTTTTTTTTTTTTTTTTTTTTTTTTTTTTTTTTTTTTTTTTTTTTTTTTTTTTTTTTTTTTTTTTTTTTTTTTTTTTTTTTTTTTTTTTTTTTTTTTTTTTTTTTTTTTTTTTTTTTTTTTTTTTTTTTTTTTTTTTTTTTTTTTTTTTTTTTTTTTTTTTTTTTTTTTTTTTTTTTTTTTTTTTTTTTTTTTTTTTTTTTTTTTTTTTTTTTTTTTTTTTTTTTTTTTTTTTTTTTTTTTTTTTTTTTTTTTTTTTTTTTTTTTTTTTTTTTTTTTTTTTTTTTTTTTTTTTTTTTTTTTTTTTTTTTTTTTTTTTTTTTTTTTTTTTTTTTTTTTTTTTTTTTTTTTTTTTTTTTTTTTTTTTTTTTTTTTTTTTTTTTTTTTTTTTTTTTTTTTTTTTTTTTTTTTTTTTTTTTTTTTTTTTTTTTTTTTTTTTTTTTTTTTTTTTTTTTTTTTTTTTTTTTTTTTTTTTTTTTTTTTTTTTTTTTTTTTTTTTTTTTTTTTTTTTTTTTTTTTTTTTTTTTTTTTTTTTTTTTTTTTTTTTTTTTTTTTTTTTTTTTTTTTTTTTTTTTTTTTTTTTTTTTTTTTTTTTTTTTTTTTTTTTTTTTTTTTTTTTTTTTTTTTTTTTTTTTTTTTTTTTTTTTTTTTTTTTTTTTTTTTTTTTTTTTTTTTTTTTTTTTTTTTTTTTTTTTTTTTTTTTTTTTTTTTTTTTTTTTTTTTTTTTTTTTTTTTTTTTTTTTTTTTTTTTTTTTTTTTTTTTTTTTTTTTTTTTTTTTTTTTTTTTTTTTTTTTTTTTTTTTTTTTTTTTTTTTTTTTTTTTTTTTTTTTTTTTTTTTTTTTTTTTTTTTTTTTTTTTTTTTTTTTTTTTTTTTTTTTTTTTTTTTTTTTTTTTTTTTTTTTTTTTTTTTTTTTTTTTTTTTTTTTTTTTTTTTTTTTTTTTTTTTTTTTTTTTTTTTTTTTTTTTTTTTTTTTTTTTTTTTTTTTTTTTTTTTTTTTTTTTTTTTTTTTTTTTTTTTTTTTTTTTTTTTTTTTTTTTTTTTTTTTTTTTTTTTTTTTTTTTTTTTTTTTTTTTTTTTTTTTTTTTTTTTTTTTTTTTTTTTTTTTTTTTTTTTTTTTTTTTTTTTTTTTTTTTTTTTTTTTTTTTTTTTTTTTTTTTTTTTTTTTTTTTTTTTTTTTTTTTTTTTTTTTTTTTTTTTTTTTTTTTTTTTTTTTTTTTTTTTTTTTTTTTTTTTTTTTTTTTTTTTTTTTTTTATGTTTTTTTTTTTTTTTTTTTTTTTTTTTTTTTTTTTTTTTTTTTTTTTTTTTTTTTTTTTTTTTTTTTTTTTTTTTTTTTTTTTTTTTTTTTTTTTTTTTTTTTTTTTTTTTTTTTTTTTTTTTTTTTTTTTTTTTTTTTTTTTTTTTTTTTTTTTTTTTTTTTTTTTTTTTTTTTTTTTTTTTTTTTTTTTTTTTTTTTTTTTTTTTTTTTTTTTTTTTTTTTTTTTTTTTTTTTTTTTTTTTTTTTTTTTTTTTTTTTTTTTTTTTTTTTTTTTTTTTTTTTTTTTTTTTTTTTTTGTTTTTTTTTTTTTTTTTTTTTTTTTTTTTTTTTTTTTTTTTTTTTTTTTTTTTTTTTTTTTTTTTTTTTTTTTTTTTTTTTTTTTTTTTTTTTTTTTTTTTTTTTTTTTTTTTTTTTTTTTTTTTTTTTTTTTTTTTTTTTTTTTTTTTTTTTTTTTTTTTTTTTTTTTTTTTTTTTTTTTTTTTTTTTTTTTTTTTTTTTTTTTTTTTTTTTTTTTTTTTTTTTTTTTTTTTTTTTTTTTTTTTTTTTTTTTTTTTTTTTTTTTTTTTTTTTTTTTTTTTTTTTTTTTTTTTTTTTTTTTTTTTTTTTTTTTTTTTTTTTTTTTTTTTTTTTTTTTTTTTTTTTTTTTTTTTTTTTTTTTTTTTTTTTTTTTTTTTTTTTTTTTTTTTTTTTTTTTTTTTTTTTTTTTTTTTTTTTTTTTTTTTTTTTTTTTTTTTTTTTTTTTTTTTTTTTTTTTTTTTTTTTTTTTTTTTTTTTTTTTTTTTGTTTTTTTTTTTTTTTTTTTTTTTTTTTTTTTTTTTTTTTTTTTTTTTTTTTTTTTTTTTTTTTTTTTTTTTTTTTTTTTTTTTTTTTTTTTTTTTTTTTTTTTTTTTTTTTTTTTTTTTTTTTTTTTTTTTTTTTTTTTTTTTTTTTTTTTTTTTTTTTTTTTTTTTTTTTTTTTTTTTTTTTTTTTTTTTTTTTTTTTTTTTTTTTTTTTTTTTTTTTTTTTTTTTTTTTTTTTTTTTTTTTTTTTTTTTTTTTTTTTTTTTTTTTTTTTTTTTTTTTTTTTTTTTTTTTTTTTTTTTTTTTTTTTTTTTTTTTTTTTTTTTTTTTTTTTTTTTTTTTTTTTTTTTTTTTTTTTTTTTTTTTTTTTTTTTTTTTTTTTTTTTTTTTTTTTTTTTTTTTTTTGTTTTTTTTTTTTTTTTTTTTTTGTTTTTTTTTTTTTTTTTTTTTTTTTTTTTTTTTTTTTTTTTTTTTTTTTTTTTTTTTTTTTTTTTTTTTTTTTTTTTTTTTTTTTTTTTTTTTTTTTTTTTTTTTTTTTTTTTTTTTTTTTTTTTTTTTTTTTTTTTTTTTTTTTTTTTTTTTTTTTTTTTTTTTTTTTTTTTTTTTTTTTTTTTTTTTTTTTTTTTTTTTTTTTTTTTTTTTTTTTTTTTTTTTTTTTTTTTTTTTTTTTTTTTTTTTTTTTTTTTTTTTTTTTTTTTTTTTTTTTTTTTTTTTTTTTTTTTTTTTTTTTTTTTTTTTTTTTTTTTTTTTTTTTTTTTTTTTTTTTTTTTTTTTTTTTTTTTTTTTTTTTTTTTTTTTTTTTTTTTTTTTTTTTTTTTTTTTTTTTTTTTTTTTTTTTTTTTTTTTTTTTTTTTTTTTTTTTTTTTTTTTTTTTTTTTTTTTTTTTTTTTTTTTTTTTTTTTTTTTTTTTTTTTTTTTTTTTTTTTTTTTTTTTTTTTTTTTTTTTTTTTTTTTTTTTTTTTTTTTTTTTTTTTTTTTTTTTTTTTTTTTTTTTTTTTTTTTTTTTTTTTTTTTTTTTTTTTTTTTTTTTTTTTTTTTTTTTTTTTTTTTTTTTTTTTTTTTTTTTTTTTTTTTTTTTTTTTTTTTTTTTTTTTTTTTTTTTTTTTTTTTTTTTTTTTTTTTTTTTTTTTTTTTTTTTTTTTTTTTTTTTTTTTTTTTTTTTTTTTTTTTTTTTTTTTTTTTTTTTTTTTTTTTTTTTTTTTTTTTTTTTTTTTTTTTTTTTTTTTTTTTTTTTTTTTTTTTTTTTTTTTTTTTTTTTTTTTTTTTTTTTTTTTTTTTTTTGTTTTTTTTTTTTTTTTTTTTTTTTTTTTTTTTTTTTTTTTTTTTTTTTTTTTTTTTTTTTTTTTTTTTTTTTTTTTTTTTTTTTTTTTTTTTTTTTTTTTTTTTTTTTTTTTTTTTTTTTTTTTTTTGGGGGGGTTTTTTTTTTTTTTTTTTTTTTTTTTTTTTTTTTTTTTTTTTTTTTTTTTTTTTTTTTTTTTTTTTTTTTTTTTTTTTTTTTTTTTTTTTTTTTTTTTTTTTTTTTTTTTTTTTTTTTTTTTTTTTTTTTTTTTTTTTTTTTTTTTTTTTTTTTTTTTTTTTTTTTTTTTTTTTTTTTTTTTTTTTTTTTTTTTTTTTTTTTTTTTTTTTTTTTTTTTTTTTTTTTTTTTTTTTTTTTTTTTTTTTTTTTTTTTTTTTTTTTTTTTTTTTTTTTTTTTTTTTTTTTTTTTTTTTTTTTTTTTTTTTTTTTTTTTTTTTTTTTTTTTTTTTTTTTTTTTTTTTTTTTTTTTTTTTTTTTTTTTTTTTTTTTTTTTTTTTTTTTTTTTTTTTTTTTTTTTTTTTTTTTTTTTTTTTTTTTTTTTTTTTTTTTTTTTTTTTTTTTTTTTTTTTTTTTTTTTTTTTTTTTTTTTTTTTTTTTTTTTTTTTTTTTTTTTTTTTTTTTTTTTTTTTTTTTTTTTTTTTTTTTTTTTTTTTTTTTTTTTTTTTTTTTTTTTTTTTTTTTTTTTTTTTTTTTTTTTTTTTTTTTTTTTTTTTTTTTTTTTTTTTTTTATTTTTTTTTTTTTTTTTTTTTTTTTTTTTTTTTTTTTTTTTTTTTTTTTTTTTTTTTTTTTTTTTTTTTTTTTTTTTTTTTTTTTTTTTTTTTTTTTTTTTTTTTTTTTTTTTTTTTTTTTTTTTTTTTTTTTTTTTTTTTTTTTTTTTTTTTTTTTTTTTTTTTTTTTTTTTTTTTTTTTTTTTTTTTTTTTTTTTTTTTTTTTTTTTTTTTTTTTTTTTTTTTTTTTTTTTTTTTTTTTTTTTTTTTTTTTTTTTTTTTTTTTTTTTTTTTTTTTTTTTTTTTTTTTTTTTTTTTTTTTTTTTTTTTTTTTTTTTTTTTTTTTTTTTTTTTTTTTTTTTTTTTTTTTTTTTTTTTTTTTTTTTTTTTTTTTTTTTTTTTTTTTTTTTTTTTTTTTTTTTTTTTTTTTTTTTTTTTTTTTTTTTTTTTTTTTTTTTTTTTTTTTTTTTTTTTTTTTTTTTTTTTTTTTTTTTTTTTTTTTTTTTTTTTTTTTTTTTTTTTTTTTTTTTTTTTTTTTTTTTTTTTTTTTTTTTTTTTTTTTTTTTTTTTTTTTTTTTTTTTTTTTTTTTTTTTTTTTTTTTTTTTTTTTTTTTTTTTTTTTTTTTTTTTTTTTTTTTTTTTTTTTTTTTTTTTTTTTTTTTTTTTTTTTTTTTTTTTTTTTTTTTTTTTTTTTTTTTTTTTTTTTTTTTTTTTTTTTTTTTTTTTTTTTTTTTTTTTTTTTTTTTTTTTTTTTTTTTTTTTTTTTTTTTTTTTTTTTTTTTTTTTTTTTTTTTTTTTTTTTTTTTTTTTTTTTTTTTTTTTTTTTTTTTTTTTTTTTTTTTTTTTTTTTTTTTTTTTTTTTTTTTTTTTTTTTTTTTTTTTTTTTTTTTTTTTTTTTTTTTTTTTTTTTTTTTTTTTTTTTTTTTTTTTTTTTTTTTTTTTTTTTTTTTTTTTTTTTTTTTTTTTTTTTTTTTTTTTTTTTTTTTTTTTTTTTTTTTTTTTTTTTTTTTTTTTTTTTTTTTTTTTTTTTTTTTTTTTTTTTTTTTTTTTTTTTTTTTTTTTTTTTTTTTTTTTTTTTTTTTTTTTTTTTTTTTTTTTTTTTTTTTTTTTTTTTTTTTTTTTTTTTTTTTTTTTTTTTTTTTTTTTTTTTTTTTTTTTTTTTTTTTTTTTGTTTTTTTTTTTTTTTTTTTTTTTTTTTTTTTTTTTTTTTTTTTTTTTTTTTTTTTTTTTTTTTTTTTTTTTTTTTTTTTTTTTTTTTTTTTTTTTTTTTTTTTTTTTTTTTTTTTTTTTTTTTTTTTTTTTTTTTTTTTTTTTTTTTTTTTTTTTTTTTTTTTTTTTTTTTTTTTTTTTTTTTTTTTTTTTTTTTTTTTTTTTTTTTTTTTTTTTTTTTTTTTTTTTTTTTTTTTTTTTTTTTTTTTTTTTTTTTTTTTTTTTTTTTTTTTTTTTTTTTTTTTTTTTTTTTTTTTTTTTTTTTTTTTTTTTTTTTTTTTTTTTTTTTTTTTTTTTTTTTTTTTTTTTTTTTTTTTTTTTTTTTTTTTTTTTTTTTTTTTTTTTTTTTTTTTTTTTTTTTTTTTTTTTTTTTTTTTTTTTTTTTTTTTTTTTTTTTTTTTTTTTTTTTTTTTTTTTTTTTTTTTTTTTTTTTTTTTTTTTTTTTTTTTTTTTTTTTTTTTTTTTTTTTTTTTTTTTTTTTTTTTTTTTTTTTTTTTTTTTTTTTTTTTTTTTTTTTTTTTTTTTTTTTTTTTTTTTTTTTTTTTTTTTTTTTTTTTTTTTTTTTTTTTTTTTTTTTTTTTTTTTTTTTTTTTTTTTTTTTTTTTTTTTTTTTTTTTTTTTTTTTTTTTTTTTTTTTTTTTTTTTTTTTTTTTTTTTTTTTTTTTTTTTTTTTTTTTTTTTTTTTTTTTTTTTTTTTTTTTTTTTTTTTTTTTTTTTTTTTTTTTTTTTTTTTTTTTTTTTTTTTTTTTTTTTTTTTTTTTTTTTTTTTTTTTTTTTTTTTTTTTTTTTTTTTTTTTTTTTTTTTTTTTTTTTTTTTTTTTTTTTTTTTTTTTTTTTTTTTTTTTTTTTTTTTTTTTTTTTTTTTTTTTTTTTTTTTTTTTTTTTTTTTTTTTTTTTTTTTTTTTTTTTTTTTTTTTTTTTTTTTTTTTTTTTTTTTTTTTTTTTTTTTTTTTTTTTTTTTTTTTTTTTTTTTTTTTTTTTTTTTTTTTTTTTTTTTTTTTTTTTTTTTTTTTTTTTTTTTTTTTTTTTTTTTTTTTTTTTTTTTTTTTTTTTTTTTTTTTTTTTTTTTTTTTTTTTTTTTTTTTTTTTTTTTTTTTTTTTTTTTTTTTTTTTTTTTTTTTTTTTTTTTTTTTTTTTTTTTTTTTTTTTTTTTTTTTTTTTTTTTTTTTTTTTTTTTTTTTTTTTTTTTTTTTTTTTTTTTTTTTTTTTTTTTTTTTTTTTTTTTTTTTTTTTTTTTTTTTTTTTTTTTTTTTTTTTTTTTTTTTTTTTTTTTTTTTTTTTTTTTTTTTTTTTTTTTTTTTTTTTTTTTTTTTTTTTTTTTTTTTTTTTTTTTTTTTTTTTTTTTTTTTTTTTTTTTTTTTTTTTTTTTTTTTTTTTTTTTTTTTTTTTTTTTTTTTTTTTTTTTTTTTTTTTTTTTTTTTTTTTTTTTTTTTTTTTTTTTTTTTTTTTTTTTTTTTTTTTTTTTTTTTTTTTTTTTTTTTTTTTTTTTTTTTTTTTTTTTTTTTTTTTTTTTTTTTTTTTTTTTTTTTTTTTTTTTTTTTTTTTTTTTTTTTTTTTTTTTTTTTTTTTTTTTTTTTTTTTTTTTTTTTTTTTTTTTTTTTTTTTTTTTTTTTTTTTTTTTTTTTTTTTTTTTTTTTTTTTTTTTTTTTTTTTTTTTTTTTTTTTTTTTTTTTTTTTTTTTTTTTTTTTTTTTTTTTTTTTTTTTTTTTTTTTTTTTTTTTTTTTTTTTTTTTTTTTTTTTTTTTTTTTTTTTTTTTTTTTTTTTTTTTTTTTTTTTTTTTTTTTTTTTTTTTTTTTTTTTTTTTTTTTTTTTTTTTTTTTTTTTTTTTTTTTTTTTTTTTTTTTTTTTTTTTTTTTTTTTTTTTTTTTTTTTTTTTTTTTTTTTTTTTTTTTTTTTTTTTTTTTTTTTTTTTTTTTTTTTTTTTTTTTTTTTTTTTTTTTTTTTTTTTTTTTTTTTTTTTTTTTTTTTTTTTTTTTTTTTTTTTTTTTTTTTTTTTTTTTTTTTTTTTTTTTTTTTTTTTTTTTTTTTTTTTTTTTTTTTTTTTTTTTTTTTTTTTTTTTTTTTTTTTTTTTTTTTTTTTTTTTTTTTTTTTTTTTTTTTTTTTTTTTTTTTTTTTTTTTTTTTTTTTTTTTTTTTTTTTTTTTTTTTTTTTTTTTTTTTTTTTTTTTTTTTTTTTTTTTTTTTTTTTTTTTTTTTTTTTTTTTTTTTTTTTTTTTTTTTTTTTTTTTTTTTTTTTTTTTTTTTTTTTTTTTTTTTTTTTTTTTTTTTTTTTTTTTTTTTTTTTTTTTTTTTTTTTTTTTTTTTTTTTTTTTTTTTTTTTTTTTTTTTTTTTTTTTTTTTTTTTTTTTTTTTTTTTTTTTTTTTTTTTTTTTTTTTTTTTTTTTTTTTTTTTTTTTTTTTTTTTTTTTTTTTTTTTTTTTTTTTTTTTTTTTTTTTTTTTTTTTTTTTTTTTTTTTTTTTTTTTTTTTTTTTTTTTTTTTTTTTTTTTTTTTTTTTTTTTTTTTTTTTTTTTTTTTTTTTTTTTTTTTTTTTTTTTTTTTTTTTTTTTTTTTTTTTTTTTTTTTTTTTTTTTTTTTTTTTTTTTTTTTTTTTTTTTTTTTTTTTTTTTTTTTTTTTTTTTTTTTTTTTTTTTTTTTTTTTTTTTTTTTTTTTTTTTTTTTTTTTTTTTTTTTTTTTTTTTTTTTTTTTTTTTTTTTTTTTTTTTTTTTTTTTTTTTTTTTTTTTTTTTTTTTTTTTTTTTTTTTTTTTTTTTTTTTTTTTTTTTTTTTTTTTTTTTTTTTTTTTTTTTTTTTTTTTTTTTTTTTTTTTTTTTTTTTTTTTTTTTTTTTTTTTTTTTTTTTTTTTTTTTTTTTTTTTTTTTTTTTTTTTTTTTTTTTTTTTTTTTTTTTTTTTTTTTTTTTTTTTTTTTTTTTTTTTTTTTTTTTTTTTTTTTTTTTTTTTTTTTTTTTTTTTTTTTTTTTTTTTTTTTTTTTTTTTTTTTTTTTTTTTTTTTTTTTTTTTTTTTTTTTTTTTTTTTTTTTTTTTTTTTTTTTTTTTTTTTTTTTTTTTTTTTTTTTTTTTTTTTTTTTTTTTTTTTTTTTTTTTTTTTTTTTTTTTTTTTTTTTTTTTTTTTTTTTTTTTTTTTTTTTTTTTTTTTTTTTTTTTTTTTTTTTTTTTTTTTTTTTTTTTTTTTTTTTTTTTTTTGTTTTTTTTTTTTTTTTTTTTTTTTTTTTTTTTTTTTTTTTTTTTTTTTTTTTTTTTTTTTTTTTTTTTTTTTTTTTTTTTTTTTTTTTTTTTTTTTTTTTTTTTTTTTTTTTTTTTTTTTTTTTTTTTTTTTTTTTTTTTTTTTTTTTTTTTTTTTTTTTTTTTTTTTTTTTTTTTTTTTTTTTTTTTTTTTTTTTTTTTTTTTTTTTTTTTTTTTTTTTTTTTTTTTTTTTTTTTTTTTTTTTTTTTTTTTTTTTTTTTTTTTTTTTTTTTTTTTTTTTTTTTTTTTTTTTTTTTTTTTTTTTTTTTTTTTTTTTTTTTTTTTTTTTTTTTTTTTTTTTTTTTTTTTTTTTTTTTTTTTTTTTTTTTTTTTTTTTTTTTTTTTTTTTTTTTTTTTTTTTTTTTTTTTTTTTTTTTTTTTTTTTTTTTTTTTTTTTTTTTTTTTTTTTTTTTTTTTTTTTTTTTTTTTTTTTTTTTTTTTTTTTTTTTTTTTTTTTTTTTTTTTTTTTTTTTTTTTTTTTTTTTTTTTTTTTTTTTTTTTTTTTTTTTTTTTTTTTTTTTTTTTTTTTTTTTTTTTTTTTTTTTTTTTTTTTTTTTTTTTTTTTTTTTTTTTTTTTTTTTTTTTTTTTTTTTTTTTTTTTTTTTTTTTTTTTTTTTTTTTTTTTTTTTTTTTTTTTTTTTTTTTTTTTTTTTTTTTTTTTTTTTTTTTTTTTTTTTTTTTTTTTTTTTTTTTTTTTTTTTTTTTTTTTTTTTTTTTTTTTTTTTTTTTTTTTTTTTTTTTTTTTTTTTTTTTTTTTTTTTTTTTTTTTTTTTTTTTTTTTTTTTTTTTTTTTTTTTTTTTTTTTTTTTTTTTTTTTTTTTTTTTTTTTTTTTTTTTTTTTTTTTTTTTTTTTTTTTTTTTTTTTTTTTTTTTTTTTTTTTTTTTTTTTTTTTTTTTTTTTTTTTTTTTTTTTTTTTTTTTTTTTTTTTTTTTTTTTTTTTTTTTTTTTTTTTTTTTTTTTTTTTTTTTTTTTTTTTTTTTTTTTTTTTTTTTTTTTTTTTTTTTTTTTTTTTTTTTTTTTTTTTTTTTTTTTTTTTTTTTTTTTTTTTTTTTTTTTTTTTTTTTTTTTTTTTTTTTTTTTTTTTTTTTTTTTTTTTTTTTTTTTTTTTTTTTTTTTTTTTTTTTTTTTTTTTTTTTTTTTTTTTTTTTTTTTTTTTTTTTTTTTTTTTTTTTTTTTTTTTTTTTTTTTTTTTTTTTTTTTTTTTTTTTTTTTTTTTTTTTTTTTTTTTTTTTTTTTTTTTTTTTTTTTTTTTTTTTTTTTTTTTTTTTTTTTTTTTTTTTTTTTTTTTTTTTTTTTTTTTTTTTTTTTTTTTTTTTTTTTTTTTTTTTTTTTTTTTTTTTTTTTTTTTTTTTTTTTTTTTTTTTTTTTTTTTTTTTTTTTTTTTTTTTTTTTTTTTTTTTTTTTTTTTTTTTTTTTTTTTTTTTTTTTTTTTTTTTTTTTTTTTTTTTTTTTTTTTTTTTTTTTTTTTTTTTTTTTTTTTTTTTTTTTTTTTTTTTTTTTTTTTTTTTTTTTTTTTTTTTTTTTTTTTTTTTTTTTTTTTTTTTTTTTTTTTTTTTTTTTTTTTTTTTTTTTTTTTTTTTTTTTTTTTTTTTTTTTTTTTTTTTTTTTTTTTTTTTTTTTTTTTTTTTTTTTTTTTTTTTTTTTTTTTTTTTTTTTTTTTTTTTTTTTTTTTTTTTTTTTTTTTTTTTTTTTTTTTTTTTTTTTTTTTTTTTTTTTTTTTTTTTTTTTTTTTTTTTTTTTTTTTTTTTTTTTTTTTTTTTTTTTTTTTTTTTTTTTTTTTTTTTTTTTTTTTTTTTTTTTTTTTTTTTTTTTTTTTTTTTTTTTTTTTTTTTTTTTTTTTTTTTTTTTTTTTTTTTTTTTTTTTTTTTTTTTTTTTTTTTTTTTTTTTTTTTTTTTTTTTTTTTTTTTTTTTTTTTTTTTTTTTTTTTTTTTTTTTTTTTTTTTTTTTTTTTTTTTTTTTTTTTTTTTTTTTTTTTTTTTTTTTTTTTTTTTTTTTTTTTTTTTTTTTTTTTTTTTTTTTTTTTTTTTTTTTTTTTTTTTTTTTTTTTTTTTTTTTTTTTTTTTTTTTTTTTTTTTTTTTTTTTTTTTTTTTTTTTTTTTTTTTTTTTTTTTTTTTTTTTTTTTTTTTTTTTTTTTTTTTTTTTTTTTTTTTTTTTTTTTTTTTTTTTTTTTTTTTTTTTTTTTTTTTTTTTTTTTTTTTTTTTTTTTTTTTTTTTTTTTTTTTTTTTTTTTTTTTTTTTTTTTTTTTTTTTTTTTTTTTTTTTTTTTTTTTTTTTTTTTTTTTTTTTTTTTTTTTTTTTTTTTTTTTTTTTTTTTTTTTTTTTTTTTTTTTTTTTTTTTTTTTTTTTTTTTTTTTTTTTTTTTTTTTTTTTTTTTTTTTTTTTTTTTTTTTTTTTTTTTTTTTTTTTTTTTTTTTTTTTTTTTTTTTTTTTTTTTTTTTTTTTTTTTTTTTTTTTTTTTTTTTTTTTTTTTTTTTTTTTTTTTTTTTTTTTTTTTTTTTTTTTTTTTTTTTTTTTTTTTTTTTTTTTTTTTTTTTTTTTTTTTTTTTTTTTTTTTTTTTTTTTTTTTTTTTTTTTTTTTTTTTTTTTTTTTTTTTTTTTTTTTTTTTTTTTTTTTTTTTTTTTTTTTTTTTTTTTTTTTTTTTTTTTTTTTTTTTTTTTTTTTTTTTTTTTTTTTTTTTTTTTTTTTTTTTTTTTTTTTTTTTTTTTTTTTTTTTTTTTTTTTTTTTTTTTTTTTTTTTTTTTTTTTTTTTTTTTTTTTTTTTTTTTTTTTTTTTTTGCCTTTTTTTTTTTTTTTTTTTTTTTTTTTTTTTTTTTTTTTTTTTTTTTTTTTTTTTTTTTTTTTTTTTTTTTTTTTTTTTTTTTTTTTTTTTTTTTTTTTTTTTTTTTTTTTTTTTTTTTTTTTTTTTTTTTTTTTTTTTTTTTTTTTTTTTTTTTTTTTTTTTTTTTTTTTTTTTTTTTTTTTTTTTTTTTTTTTTTTTTTTTTTTTTTTTTTTTTTTTTTTTTTTTTTTTTTTTTTTTTTTTTTTTTTTTTTTTTTTTTTTTTTTTTTTTTTTTTTTTTTTTTTTTTTTTTTTTTTTTTTTTTTTTTTTTTTTTTTTTTTTTTTTTTTTTTTTTTTTTTTTTTTTTTTTTTTTTTTTTTTTTTTTTTTTTTTTTTTTTTTTTTTTTTTTTTTTTTTTTTTTTTTTTTTTTTTTTTTTTTTTTTTTTTTTTTTTTTTTTTTTTTTTTTTTTTTTTTTTTTTTTTTTTTTTTTTTTTTTTTTTTTTTTTTTTTTTTTTTTTTTTTTTTTTTTTTTTTTTTTTTTTTTTTTTTTTTTTTTTTTTTTTTTTTTTTTTTTTTTTTTTTTTTTTTTTTTTTTTTTTTTTTTTTTTTTTTTTTTTTTTTTTTTTTTTTTTTTTTTTTTTTTTTTTTTTTTTTTTTTTTTTTTTTTTTTTTTTTTTTTTTTTTTTTTTTTTTTTTTTTTTTTTTTTTTTTTTTTTTTTTTTTTTTTTTTTTTTTTTTTTTTTTTTTTTTTTTTTTTTTTTTTTTTTTTTTTTTTTTTTTTTTTTTTTTTTTTTTTTTTTTTTTTTTTTTTTTTTTTTTTTTTTTTTTTTTTTTTTTTTTTTTTTTTTTTTTTTTTTTTTTTTTTTTTTTTTTTTTTTTTTTTTTTTTTTTTTTTTTTTTTTTTTTTTTTTTTTTTTTTTTTTTTTTTTTTTTTTTTTTTTTTTTTTTTTTTTTTTTTTTTTTTTTTTTTTTTTTTTTTTTTTTTTTTTTTTTTTTTTTTTTTTTTTTTTTTTTTTTTTTTTTTTTTTTTTTTTTTTTTTTTTTTTTTTTTTTTTTTTTTTTTTTTTTTTTTTTTTTTTTTTTTTTTTTTTTTTTTTTTTTTTTTTTTTTTTTTTTTTTTTTTTTTTTTTTTTTTTTTTTTTTTTTTTTTTTTTTTTTTTTTTTTTTTTTTTTTTTTTTTTTTTTTTTTTTTTTTTTTTTTTTTTTTTTTTTTTTTTTTTTTTTTTTTTTTTTTTTTTTTTTTTTTTTTTTTTTTTTTTTTTTTTTTTTTTTTTTTTTTTTTTTTTTTTTTTTTTTTTTTTTTTTTTTTTTTTTTTTTTTTTTTTTTTTTTTTTTTTTTTTTTTTTTTTTTTTTTTTTTTTTTTTTTTTTTTTTTTTTTTTTTTTTTTTTTTTTTTTTTTTTTTTTTTTTTTTTTTTTTTTTTTTTTTTTTTTTTTTTTTTTTTTTTTTTTTTTTTTTTTTTTTTTTTTTTTTTTTTTTTTTTTTTTTTTTTTTTTTTTTTTTTTTTTTTTTTTTTTTTTTTTTTTTTTTTTTTTTTTTTTTTTTTTTTTTTTTTTTTTTTTTTTTTTTTTTTTTTTTTTTTTTTTTTTTTTTTTTTTTTTTTTTTTTTTTTTTTTTTTTTTTTTTTTTTTTTTTTTTTTTTTTTTTTTTTTTTTTTTTTTTTTTTTTTTTTTTTTTTTTTTTTTTTTTTTTTTTTTTTTTTTTTTTTTTTTTTTTTTTTTTTTTTTTTTTTTTTTTTTTTTTTTTTTTTTTTTTTTTTTTTTTTTTTTTTTTTTTTTTTTTTTTTTTTTTTTTTTTTTTTTTTTTTTTTTTTTTTTTTTTTTTTTTTTTTTTTTTTTTTTTTTTTTTTTTTTTTTTTTTTTTTTTTTTTTTTTTTTTTTTTTTTTTTTTTTTTTTTTTTTTTTTTTTTTTTTTTTTTTTTTTTTTTTTTTTTTTTTTTTTTTTTTTTTTTTTTTTTTTTTTTTTTTTTTTTTTTTTTTTTTTTTTTTTTTTTTTTTTTTTTTTTTTTTTTTTTTTTTTTTTTTTTTTTTTTTTTTTTTTTTTTTTTTTTTTTTTTTTTTTTTTTTTTTTTTTTTTTTTTTTTTTTTTTTTTTTTTTTTTTTTTTTTTTTTTTTTTTTTTTTTTTTTTTTTTTTTTTTTTTTTTTTTTTTTTTTTTTTTTTTTTTTTTTTTTTTTTTTTTTTTTTTTTTTTTTTTTTTTTTTTTTTTTTTTTTTTTTTTTTTTTTTTTTTTTTTTTTTTTTTTTTTTTTTTTTTTTTTTTTTTTTTTTTTTTTTTTTTTTTTTTTTTTTTTTTTTTTTTTTTTTTTTTTTTTTTTTTTTTTTTTTTTTTTTTTTTTTTTTTTTTTTTTTTTTTTTTTTTTTTTTTTTTTTTTTTTTTTTTTTTTTTTTTTTTTTTTTTTTTTTTTTTTTTTTTTTTTTTTTTTTTTTTTTTTTTTTTTTTTTTTTTTTTTTTTTTTTTTTTTTTTTTTTTTTTTTTTTTTTTTTTTTTTTTTTTTTTTTTTTTTTTTTTTTTTTTTTTTTTTTTTTTTTTTTTTTTTTTTTTTTTTTTTTTTTTTTTTTTTTTTTTTTTTTTTTTTTTTTTTTTTTTTTTTTTTTTTTTTTTTTTTTTTTTTTTTTTTTTTTTTTTTTTTTTTTTTTTTTTTTTTTTTTTTTTTTTTTTTTTTTTTTTTTTTTTTTTTTTTTTTTTTTTTTTTTTTTTTTTTTTTTTTTTTTTTTTTTTTTTTTTTTTTTTTTTTTTTTTTTTTTTTTTTTTTTTTTTTTTTTTTTTTTTTTTTTTTTTTTTTTTTTTTTTTTTTTTTTTTTTTTTTTTTTTTTTTTTTTTTTTTTTTTTTTTTTTTTTTTTTTTTTTTTTTTTTTTTTTTTTTTTTTTTTTTTTTTTTTTTTTTTTTTTTTTTTTTTTTTTTTTTTTTTTTTTTTTTTTTTTTTTTTTTTTTTTTTTTTTTTTTTTTTTTTTTTTTTTTTTTTTTTTTTTTTTTTTTTTTTTTTTTTTTTTTTTTTTTTTTTTTTTTTTTTTTTTTTTTTTTTTTTTTTTTTTTTTTTTTTTTTTTTTTTTTTTTTTTTTTTTTTTTTTTTTTTTTTTTTTTTTTTTTTTTTTTTTTTTTTTTTTTTTTTTTTTTTTTTTTTTTTTTTTTTTTTTTTTTTTTTTTTTTTTTTTTTTTTTTTTTTTTTTTTTTTTTTTTTTTTTTTTTTTTTTTTTTTTTTTTTTTTTTTTTTTTTTTTTTTTTTTTTTTTTTTTTTTTTTTTTTTTTTTTTTTTTTTTTTTTTTTTTTTTTTTTTTTTTTTTTTTTTTTTTTTTTTTTTTTTTTTTTTTTTTTTTTTTTTTTTTTTTTTTTTTTTTTTTTTTTTTTTTTTTTTTTTTTTTTTTTTTTTTTTTTTTTTTTTTTTTTTTTTTTTTTTTTTTTTTTTTTTTTTTTTTTTTTTTTTTTTTTTTTTTTTTTTTTTTTTTTTTTTTTTTTTTTTTTTTTTTTTTTTTTTTTTTTTTTTTTTTTTTTTTTTTTTTTTTTTTTTTTTTTTTTTTTTTTTTTTTTTTTTTTTTTTTTTTTTTTTTTTTTTTTTTTTTTTTTTTTTTTTTTTTTTTTTTTTTTTTTTTTTTTTTTTTTTTTTTTTTTTTTTTTTTTTTTTTTTTTTTTTTTTTTTTTTTTTTTTTTTTTTTTTTTTTTTTTTTTTTTTTTTTTTTTTTTTTTTTTTTTTTTTTTTTTTTTTTTTTTTTTTTTTTTTTTTTTTTTTTTTTTTTTTTTTTTTTTTTTTTTTTTTTTTTTTTTTTTTTTTTTTTTTTTTTTTTTTTTTTTTTTTTTTTTTTTTTTTTTTTTTTTTTTTTTTTTTTTTTTTTTTTTTTTTTTTTTTTTTTTTTTTTTTTTTTTTTTTTTTTTTTTTTTTTTTTTTTTTTTTTTTTTTTTTTTTTTTTTTTTTTTTTTTTTTTTTTTTTTTTTTTTTTTTTTTTTTTTTTTTTTTTTTTTTTTTTTTTTTTTTTTTTTTTTTTTTTTTTTTTTTTTTTTTTTTTTTTTTTTTTTTTTTTTTTTTTTTTTTTTTTTTTTTTTTTTTTTTTTTTTTTTTTTTTTTTTTTTTTTTTTTTTTTTTTTTTTTTTTTTTTTTTTTTTTTTTTTTTTTTTTTTTTTTTTTTTTTTTTTTTTTTTTTTTTTTTTTTTTTTTTTTTTTTTTTTTTTTTTTTTTTTTTTTTTTTTTTTTTTTTTTTTTTTTTTTTTTTTTTTTTTTTTTTTTTTTTTTTTTTTTTTTTTTTTTTTTTTTTTTTTTTTTTTTTTTTTTTTTTTTTTTTTTTTTTTTTTTTTTTTTTTTTTTTTTTTTTTTTTTTTTTTTTTTTTTTTTTTTTTTTTTTTTTTTTTTTTTTTTTTTTTTTTTTTTTTTTTTTTTTTTTTTTTTTTTTTTTTTTTTTTTTTTTTTTTTTTTTTTTTTTTTTTTTTTTTTTTTTTTTTTTTTTTTTTTTTTTTTTTTTTTTTTTTTTTTTTTTTTTTTTTTTTTTTTTTTTTTTTTTTTTTTTTTTTTTTTTTTTTTTTTTTTTTTTTTTTTTTTTTTTTTTTTTTTTTTTTTGTTTTTTTCTTTTTTTTTTTTTTTTTTTTTTTTTTTTTTTTTTTTTTTTTTTTTTTTTTTTTTTTTTTTTTTTTTTTTTTTTTTTTTTTTTTTTTTTTTTTTTTTTTTTTTTTTTTTTTTTTTTTTTTTTTTTTTTTTTTTTTTTTTTTTTTTTTTTTTTTTTTTTTTTTTTTTTTTTTTTTTTTTTTTTTTTTTTTTTTTTTTTTTTTTTTTTTTTTTTTTTTTTTTTTTTTTTTTTTTTTTTTTTTTTTTTTTTTTTTTTTTTTTTTTTTTTTTTTTTTTTTTTTTTTTTTTTTTTTTTTTTTTTTTTTTTTTTTTTTTTTTTTTTTTTTTTTTTTTTTTTTTTTTTTTTTTTTTTTTTTTTTTTTTTTTTTTTGTTTTTTTTTTTTTTTTTTTTTTTTTTTTTTTTTTTTTTTTTTTTTTTTTTTTTTTTTTTTTTTTTTTTTTTTTTTTTTTTTTTTTTTTTTTTTTTTTTTTTTTTTTTTTTTTTTTTTTTTTTTTTTTTTTTTTTTTTTTTTTTTTTTTTTTTTTTTTTTTTTTTTTTTTTTTTTTTTTTTTTTTTTTTTTTTTTTTTTTTTTTTTTTGTTTTTTTTTTTTTTTTTTTTTTTTTTTTTTTTTTTTTTTTTTTTTTTTTTTTTTTTTTTTTTTTTTTTTTTTTTTTTTTTTTTTTTTTTTTTTTTTTTTTTTTTTTTTTTTTTTTTTTTTTTTTTTTTTTTTTTTTTTTTTTTTTTTTTTTTTTTTTTTTTTTTTTTTTTTTTTTTTTTTTTTGTTTTTTTTTTTTTTTTTTTTTTTTTTTTTTTTTTTTTTTTTTTTTTTTTTTTTTTTTTTTTTTTTTTTTTTTTTTTTTTTTTTTTTTTTTTTTTTTTTTTTTTTTTTTTTTTTTTTTTTTTTTTTTTTTGTTTTGTTTTTTTTTTTTTTTTTTTTTTTTTTTTTTTTTTTTTTTTTTTTTTTTTTTTTTTTTTTTTTTTTTTTTTTTTTTTTTTTTTTTTTTTTTTTTTTTTTTTTTTTTTTTTTTTTTTTTTTTTTTTTTTTTTTTTTTTTTTTTTTTTTTTTTTTTTTTTTTTTTTTTTTTTTTTTTTTTTTTTTTTTTTTTTTTTTTTTTTTTTTTTTTTTTTTTTTTTTTTTTTTTTTTTTTTTTTTTTTTTGTTTTTTTTTTTTTTTTTTTTTTTTTTTTTTTTTTATTTTTTTTTTTTTTTTTTTTTTTTTTTTTTTTTTTTTTTTTTTTTTTTTTTTTTTTTTTTTTTTTTTTTTTTTTTTTTTTTTTTTTTTTTTTTTTTTTTTTTTTTTTTTTTTTTTTTTTTTTTTTTTTTTTTTTTTTTTTTTTTTTTTTTTTTTTTTTTTTTTTTTTTTTTTTTTTTTTTTTTTTTTTTTTTTTTTTTTTTTTTTTTTTTTTTTTTTTTTTTTTTTTTTTTTTTTTTTTTTTTTTTTTTTTTTTTTTTTTTTTTTTTTTTTTTTTTTTTTTTTTTTTTTTTTTTTTTTTTTTTTTTTTTTTTTTTTTTTTTTTTTTTTTTTTTTTTTTTTTTTTTTTTTTTTTTTTTTTTTTTTTTTTTTTTTTTTTTTTTTTTTTTTTTTTTTTTTTTTTTTTTTTTTTTTTTTTTTTTTTTTTTTTTTTTTTTTTTTTTTTTTTTTTTTTTTTTTTTTTTTTTTTTTTTTTGTTTTTTTTTTTTTTTTTTTTTTTTTTTTTTTTTTTTTTTTTTTTTTTTTTTTTTTTTTTTTTTTTTTTTTTTTTTTTTTTTTTTTTTTTTTTTTTTTTTTTTTTTTTTTTTTTTTTTTTTTTTTTTTTTTTTTTTTTTTTTTTTTTTTTTTTTTTTTTTTTTTTTTTTTTTTTTTTTTTTTTTTTTTTTTTTTTTTTTTTTTTTTTTTTTTTTTTTTTTTTTTTTTTTTTTTTTTTTTTTTTTTTTTTTTTTTTTTTTTTTTTTTTTTTTTTTTTTTTTTTTTTTTTTTTTTTTTTTTTTTTTTTTTTTTTTTTTTTTTTTTTTTTTTTTTTTTTTTTTTTTTTTTTTTTTTTTTTTTTTTTTTTTTTTTTTTTTTTTTTTTTTTTTTTTTTTTTTTTTTTTTTTTTTTTTTTTTTTTTTTTTTTTTTTTTTTTTTTTTTTTTTTTTTTTTTTTTTTTTTTTTTTTTTTTTTTTTTTTTTTTTTTTTTTTTTTTTTTTTTTTTTTTTTTTTTTTTTTTTTTTTTTTTTTTTTTTTTTTTTTTTTTTTTTT
>NW_027187974.1:0-17500 GCF_041381155.1 Argopecten irradians | reverse complement strand
AATAGCATTTGGATTATCTTAATTGACTCCGTTTTACAATGCAGATTAAATCACATCATCATTTTATACTACTTTTTTAATTACTACTCTGACATGTTAACTTGTTTTCTACATTTTTCATTCGCTTTTGAAATTAAATCAATAATAGAATAAAATACGCCTTGCAATCCTAATATATGATTTTTGTTACGTTAAGCATTCATACATTTTTTTCGAACAAGACTTCATGAGCTGATACTAGTAAAAACGAATACGTCAATATTGAATTAAACACAAATGATTTCTTCTTAAAACATATTTAATCTGTTACCTTATCTCTGTAGGGTGTACAACTGGGAGATATGGTACTACATGTACCTCCACGTGTCCAGTGACGTGTAAAGACTTTGTGTGTGGTCAACAGACAGGCCAGTGCTTAGGTAATTAGTATTCATAGAAAAACAGATGTCTGAGTTAGCACATTCTCGGTAACCAAGCCGATGTATACACTTGCTTACACTAGCTGAATTCAATATCGTTTTCTGCAATATAATTAACGATTGATACAGTTATGTATTTTCAATATATTACAAGCTGGAAATGCGATTGATATAATTCACAAATTATAAGTCAAAATTCAAAGATGGTATTTTTATGTAGATTGCTATCCTGGCAAGTATGGAGTAGTGTGTGGGGCTGATTGTCCGGTCTCTTGTCCTGATAACATCTGTAACAAGGAAGATGGACAATGTCTAACTCAGGGTAGGTACATGTGTGGATGTCTATAGTTACTGACACCACATCTGTAACAAAGAAGATGGGCGCTGTCTAACTCAGGGTAAGTACATGTGTGTGTTGTCTATAGTTACTGATAACATCTGTAACAAGGAAGATGGACAATGTCTAACTCCGGGTAGGTACATGTGTGATGTCTATAGTTACTGGCAACATCTGTAACAAGGAAGATGGACACTGTCTAACCCAGGGTAGGTACATGTGTGGATGTCTATAGTTACTGACAACATCTGAAACAAGGAAGATGGACAATGTCTAACCCAGGGTAGGTACATGTGTGTGGATGTCTATAGTTACTGACAATATCTGTACCAAGGAAGATGGACGCTGTCTAACCCAGGGTAGGTACATGTGTGGATGTCTATAGTTACTGACAATATCTGTACCAAGGAAGATCGACAATGTCTAACCCAGGGTAGGTACATGTGTGGATGTCTATAGTTACTGACAATATCTGTACCAAGGAAAATGGACAATGTCTAACCCAGGGTAGGTACATGTGTATATTTCTATAGTTACTGACGACATTTGTAACAAGGAAGATGGACGCTTTCTAACCCAGGGTAGGTACATGTGTGGATGTCTATAGTTACTGACAACACATGTAACAAGGATGGTGGACAATGTCTAACCCAGGGTAGGTATATGTGTGGATGTTTATAGTTACTGACAACATCTGTAACAAGGAAGATGGACACTGTCTAACCCAGGGTAGGTACATGTGTGGATGTCTATAGTTACTGACAACATCTGTAACAAGGAAGATGGACACTGTCTAACCCAGGGTAGGTACATGTGTGGATGTCTATAGTTACTGACAACATCTGTAACAAGGAAGATGGACACTGTCTTACCCGGGGTAGGTACATGTGTGGATGTCTATAGTTACTGACAACATCTGTAACAAGAAAGAGAATGTTTTTGATACTTTACATGCATCTTACCTCATAACTACCAAACCTTATCGCCATTGATGAATTATAACGAGAAGTGAAGCTATTGCCCTTATAAACTTATATATATATATATCAGAGAACTGTTGCAGCTTTGTATTTATTTCATGCGAATGGTGTTTTTTTCATGAATAGTGTTCAAAAAAGACATATTTGAATAACAATTGGAAAAAAAAGACAGGTTCAATTTCTTCAAAACTTTGACAGAAGATGTATAACAACATATTTACTTCAAAAAAATTGTGATGAATATTGAACTACGGGAAAATGTTCCCATATGTGTGACTTAATTTAGATACAAATTATTTAAATTTTATATTTTTGAATTTAATAAGCAAATTAAGCTCAATTAATATAATTTAAATTCAATTAAATACTACATTTGAAGTATAATTGAAACTACCTATTGCCAAGTTAAATATCACAAATATAGTTCGTCGATTGATTATACAAGTAATTTTGTTTGTTAATCATTTTACAGATACATCCAGCACTTCACGGCCAACAGGTAAGGATTAGGGTGAAAGGTCATCAATGGCTATGAAACAAAGACATATTTTGTCTTTATTTGTCATATCATGCATGTTTTTGTTTTTTTTCTGTAGATTTAAAATGTAAAATGTAATTTTTTGTTGTAATTTTTGTATATTTTGCTTTTCGAATTATAAACCATAACAAATAAACGATCATGAAGTTTTCTTATTTCTTTTTTTTTTTTTTTTTTTTGAAAAAATGTATTTATCTCATTACAGATTCAACCCCCACCGATCAGTCACCAGGTAAATATTTTATCTAAAATAAACTAAAGGCTATGATTATCGAATAGGTAAGTATCTATAAAATATAGCTAGATTGAAAATGAACTAAAGACTATGATTATCGTATAGGTAAGCATCTACAAAATAAAAGTCGTGTATAATTCTACACTGTGTAGTTTTTGTCCCATCGAATTGACTCTTCGCAGTCAATTACGTATTTATATTCCCTTTAAAATCTAATCTGAAACATGATCTCAGGATTACAATATTCACATAGATATGATGCTTTTGTTGTTTTACAGTTGATCCTAAAGACATCATTATAGCCGTATTGGCTGTTGTGTGTGGATTAGTTACTGCTGCGTTGATCACCTCAGTGATTTGTCAGCGTCGGTGAGTATAAACTTCTCATTTGTTACTAATATGCTGTCATTGTTAAAAAATACATCCATTTATTGTCTAATATTAATAGTATATATTTGTGTACCGACTTGCTTGTTTTAGACACCGGCACAAACAAAACAAGCCATCAAATGATATGTAAAACGTCATATCGAAAGATCTACAGTGCTTATAATAACATGTGTATTAATTACGGTAGTAGATGGATTTGGCAGTGATTGATATTCGTGGTTTAAAAAAGCCCAAAAATAACATGTTTACACCAATAATTAAACAACCTATAGAGATGTGATACAATCGGTAGACGTAGTTATTTATTCAGAGGGATAGAAGAATGTGATCTTTGTTGAATTCCCGCGTAATTTAGTGTGGATATAACGTACATAGCAACTATTATGCACGATAAATAATTGCATGTCCCTTTGACTGAGCCGAAATGACCAAAATTGCATTTCACGGTCCTGCGATAGCAGTTAAAACTGATTGTATTTCTAATGTTCGTAAATGTTACATAATATATGAGCACGATAAAGTACATCATGGGTATCGTTAAAAACGGGCTAGGCCAAGGACGTCTTTTTGCAGGAGATGTATGTAAATTATAAAAATACAGTGTCAGATTTCTATTCTTCGACGTTATCATTTTGTTGTAATCAATATCGATGCTGATATAGTTTGCGCGTTTTATGTTGTGAAAATGATGACGAAACCGCGCGGGAATTAGATTCTAATTCAATATAATTTTAGAGTCATTGTTTGATAATTTGAAATACATGAACTCCTTTAATTTATTATTACATTTAATATCGGGTTAATCAAAGATACACTATTCACTCATATTATGTAGGCGGATTTAACCTCTGTTTACCTCTACCATTACTTGAATTTCAAAATGTTTGGAAATTCCAAAAATAATAAGAAATTGAAACAAATATACGTTCCTATTTCCGAGAGATTCAGCCGATATCACATTCTGCTTCAAGATTGTCTGTTATATGGCCAACATTGTAATCAGGTTGTGCTTGGTACGATGCTTTTGAATATGCATTTGAATATCATATCATTTTCTCTGCACTGAATGGTTTCTACAATACCGTAAATTGGGATAGTTTGGTAGCGACCAATTTTGGCGTTTTTGTATCAGAATAGGGTGGGTAAATTTGGAAATGTTTAAATGGTGATTTCTTATGTTCTGCAATTTGAGAATACCTCTTTTACGACCCTCAACAATAAAACACTGACGTAAATTGAATCGAAATTGAACCCGGCTCCCAAAAAAAACAAAACAAACAAAACAAAAACAAACAACCCTGCACAGGTAGTTACAAAATATACCTTAAATGTGTGGTTACGTAACTTTACTACCCTAGAATACATTTTAGTGTGTTAAAGTAAACGTCAAATAAGCCAAATATGACCACATCCAATTATCCGGATAAACAATGGTTTAGTGTGTCATATTTAACCATATGTGTTGTTATGCTTGTTAATATAATATAATATAATATAATTAATATAATTGCATATCTATTTATCATATGCCGCATTAATACATTTTGTTTCAATTATATATAAATTAAAGTACATGTAGTCATCATGCAAAACTATGTTTTTTTCCATAAGCTCCATTTCTGCTTACAGAAACAGGGAAAACGAAAGGAACTCACAAGACAAAAGTACAGGTAATACAGATAAAATGAAATAATCTCTCAAACTAATTAAGCCAGGATGATATGATTACTGAACGTCATAAAGGCTACCAAGAGTTATCCATACGTACACCAAAACAACTTTAATAAGGATAATTACAAACAGTTAAATAACAACAAAGAACATATCAAATTTCTCTTTGACATAACCTACAGTCAAAGGTTACAGATAACGAATATCACTGCAAACATCATACAATTTGGTAGACTTATGAGGTAGTCTTCAAAGAGATAATTTCGATATTTAATAACGAATTTTGTTGTGTGCAAATTCATTGCTTTGTTACTGTTAGTATTTTTATTTACTTTCTTTTTTTCTAAATCAACCTAGATCAACCTACAGTCAAAGGTACAATTAAACGAAATTATCATTAAAAGACTCTCACTGAAACATCATACAATTTGGTAGACTTTTGAGGAAGCTTTTTAAGAACTAACTTCGATATTTAATAACGAATTTTGTATTGCATTTCTTCGCTGTATTACTGTTATTATTTTTAATTTAAGTTTCCTTTTTTTCTAGACCAGTCTGGCCCCGACACAGGCTATTCGTCTATTGACCACCATGACGTTGAACCTACCCACGTATATGAAATGGTTGTTACTGAAACATAACGAAAAAACCATAGCAGACATTTATGTACTTAATGGACTCAAAAGTTCATTTCAAATAATATAAATTATAACATTAAATATGTCCGAGAGTATATCATAATATTTAGTGTTCTCCTGTAGTGATTGATGCCTCTTAATGAAAAGGAAAATGCATTTCATCCGGAAAATGTGAAGCAGATATTAAATAATGTTTGCACTAAAATCAGTGATTGCACATTGTAGCGCATCATAAGTAGGCGTCTGTGTAAACTATGTGACCAAATTAGTTATAAAGTATAGCGTATGCTCCTATCACCTACACATAGCTTATATACAGTCATATACATGTATTTGTTTCTGCTATCTGCTTCATCTGCATTTATTTAAAATTAAAATGTTGGTTTTGTGTAGTTAAATGAAAAGGCGTAATGTGACACTATATGTACCAATGTGACACTATATGTACATGTTTTACAATTTCAATGTAAGGTAATTATTTTAATAGTTCACTTAACAAACAATGGCAAAAACATATATAGATCATCAACTAATTACCATTTATTGAGCCAATTAACATTTTTAACGTTATATAAACTATAATGTACTATACTTACACCGTATATGTGAATTTCATTGATGTCGGCTGTGATGATTTTCTATATAAAAAGATTGAGAATTTGAAATCCTTTCTTTGTTTTAATTTGTAGCATTTAAAATTTTTCCCTTTCCTTAGTTGTTTAGTAAATACCAAAAAAGGTGGTTATATATATATATATATATTTTTTTTTTTACAGTACAAATATTTTATTCCCCCCAGAAGTATATGATGTGTATATACATTTGTGGCTTTGCAACAAATATCTATACACATCAGTGATTTGGTGAGAGCTGCAAGGGGTTGGGGTTCCCTGGGGTCAATACCCCGAACAATACTGTCCTCGCACAGGAGGGCTCTTGCACAGCATGCAACAATTTAAATAATAAATATAATTTTTGAGAGCCATTATAGTTACATAATGGACAACACTTTTTGAAAATTTGAGAAAAAAAGTGAAAAAACTTTTTAAGAAAATTACATGTGTATTGAGTATTATTTTCAAAATAAGATTTAGAATTTAATTATTTTGGTTTAATGTTTGTAGCGGAGTGAATAAAATATTTGTATATACATACAAAAATTAGCACAAAAAGAAATATACACACACATAAAGAATTAAAGACACTACAGAATCAAAACAAAAAGGATTCAAATCATTCATATTTAAGTACTACAACATAAAAACATCATACAAACATCGATTGGCATATTTCAAGAACTATTCAAAAACATATTTCCAATTGATCAATATTTGATCAAATTTCTCAATACATCCATTTTTATTTGACAGCTTTTTTCAATATCATATTTCGTATACAAATATTCACTTAAAGCTTGCATGTATAGGTTTTGTTTTTTTCTTTTTTCTTGATACAGACTAAATATAAAACTCCATATAAATAATAATGATATTGAGTGGTATTGACAAATTTAAGCATTGATGTAACTATTTTTTAACTTCATAGGAGTATGAAAGAAATTTTGTTTGCAAACTTTGATGAGAATCCGCTATGCGGATTCACACATTTTGCAAACACAATTTCTTTCATACTCCTATGAAACTTATTCCATAACCCTATGAAGTTAACAAATAGTTACATCAATGCTTATAATTTATTTTTCAGACTACTTGATAACATAAAATACGTTTAAACGTACGATTCTTTTGATTTTCCAATGTATTATTTTTTTTAAATCAATAAGCAACGTGGACATCTCTATTTTGACGTCATGATTACGACGGATTTTCGCAACATTCTCGGATTTATTCTTCGTGGTATATGAAGAAAAAGAATTTGAAAATCAGAGAGTTGGATTTAGAATGAAAACAAACAAAAATTAATTATTGTAAATATTATAAAACGTTTGTTTATGTTGAAACATAACGGGACTTCAATACATCAACTATCTCAGTATCGGACATATGTTTGTTACAAGTAAAAAATCATTAGATTTTACTGCCATTCTACCACGTCAACTGAGAACGATGCAGTTACCGCTCAGCAACTAGAGTACACTGTATTTGATAATTCTATAAATAGACATGGTCATCACACACATGACACAGGTAGATCGGAACTGATGTTACACTCGGGGGCCTTAACCAAATAACTGCCACGAGTATGAAAAACCAAACAAACATAGTCATGATCATGATACTTGTCTAGATTATAATTCGGTAAGATATTTTTGTCTGAAAATGATCTATGCACCTGTCACATATACAATATGTGTGGTCTACATTGCAGTAGCCAAACACTTTCATAATACTGCCAAAATTCAAATTATGAAGCTTGCAAAATTATAATCTGAATATGTAAATTGTCGTGTGTATATTCAGAGAAGATTTGTTTATATGACATGCTGGAGGACTTTCATTCGAGGACATATCTTAACAATGCATACCGAAACTTTGTATTTTACTTTGTGTGGCTATTTGTAATGAGCATGTACATTGTACATATATCCTATTACAGCTTGTTGATTTGCACACGTGATTTTGATCGTCTGCATTTACATACACATTTCTGCAGATCTAAATGTATTCGAAAGCTATATAGATAAAATATAGATCTAAATCTTCGCTTTTTAGAAATAGCACTGATATGTTATACCCACTGTGTAAGTCATTAACAACCTTTTCTTTGCAATTAAATTATGTGTACAAAACTGAACTTTGGATGTCATAAACATACAACTTGAATGCTGATCTGTGCGCATTTCATTTACCACCTATTACGGTCCCTTGTTTCTAACGTTCATCGGCTCAACAAACGCCTAGCTAGGCCTACATATATATATAAATAAAAAGACGATATAAAGAACGGATGTTTTAGAAGATATTCGAATAACAAATTCCATATATTTGCAACATTTTTATAAACGTTAACGTTGTTTTCACAGACTTGACACTTCGACTACTGCGCCAGTGCTAGTACTGATATATCTGAGTGGCACTGACTAGCGCAACAATGTAATACTCACAAACAGTATTTCGATACAAGTCAGCAATTGAGCGGTAGGGGCTTATGTCATTGCGTCGTTCCCTTTACAAATAACATACATATATTCATATAACCCAGAACGTGTGTGTATAGTATACCCGGTGTACGGCTTTGTTCTATTCATTACGCACTTTATATTAAGGTTTAAATGGATAACGACTTAGAACCCAATAAGAACGGATATTGACATATACTTGATATGATGTACTTCCTTGTAGCTGTTAAACGACATTACGTTGAAACATGGTTAATAGTGGACATATACGGATGGAATATGTTGTTTTCCTCATCTTGAGTCTCATAGTAGCTACAGTCAGATCTGAAAGTAAGTAACCAAAGCAATGATTGACAATGTTGAACAGTTTAACAGGCTTTCACATTCATAAATTAATAATAGCGATTTGCTTCCTGGTTTGAACACATGCGACAACATTCCATGTACATATACAGATTTCAAACATGGCAGTGAGGATTGTTATAGCTTGAGAAAAAGTCTACTTTTATCACTCACTGCTGTGAATAGTTACCTTTTCCTTTGGAATAGTTTCCTTTTCCTGTGGAATTGACCAGTCCCCGACTCCGCCCCTTTTTCATTTTTTGACCAATGAAAATAATTCACCCCTTCACCCCTTCACCCCGGTCCTGTCGGCACGCCCCCCGCCATTAGGTCGGACAAACACGGCGCTTGACCGACCTGCCTTGGACATTACATTTACGACCGTTTCTGATACTATAACGGTGAAAGGATGCACATGTGGTCTATGAAACTTTGACATTCGGTATCCGGAGCGTGTGAGAGATGTAAGAGCAACATTTATCGATGTTGAGGTGGATTCGCACATGTAACAGACTCCACAATTAGCTGGATGTTGACAAAATCGACCAACACGTTTTGCTCAAAGGTATGTTACGTTTTCGTTAGTTTTTTTTTTAATTATTCAAAGTTAGAATAAGAATAGTGATATAGCTTATTTAGATATATTTACGAAACGGTCTATACGTAGTGAATCAATGCAAAACGTGACCAGTCGGTGAACGAGCAGACGACAGGTAGCTTGATCAGTGAGTAGGCGTACTACTGTACGGAAGCCTTAACTTCATGCAGATCAATCAACAGTCTAGTGGCCTACGTGCGATTTCAAGGTATAGAGAAGTTATGGTTGAGGGCAATAATTAATGCAAATGTAACTTGAAATAGACTTCAGCAATTAATGATCACATGGCACATTTAAGTTTACTTCCCCGTGAAAATGTATGGGGGGTTGGGGGTTGACTGATATGCGGATTCGGTTGTGGAAAGTTCATATAAATTGAAACACGTTTTGAGAATAACTGTAGGAAAAAATTAACAACAAGGATTTTACAAGAGTATCTTTCAGCAGAAACGTACATGATATCGCGTCTCTTAGCTAACCTGTCAAAGGTCATAACAGCAACATTCACTAAAGGCTACATGCCAGTACTTGACACAGGGACATGTAAATTCAGACAACACGTAGCGCATGTATTTTTATATTTATATAGGGGTTTTAGGTATATTAAGATGACCTCACCCCAATTTCATGAAACATTGACCCAGTCACATAAAGAGAAAAAACTTTGAAGTCTGCATTTTTGTTTTGAGAAATTGGGACCAGGTGTGAGTACTGTACAGTACGTACCAAGTAGTTGCCTGAAAAGGGATCCTAGGCTAACAGGTAAACTGATCAAGTATAATAATATTTTTTCACAGGTGGGGGTCATCGTCAAAATATTTATCTGACCATTTAGTTTAGGATTACGAATTAAAAATGGGGTCGCTATTACAAAGATCTCACAACATGTAGGGCAAGGTTTTTAAGTATGCTTATTTATTGACTCCATTCATTTAAAGTAATATTAATTATTATATAATACATTTTGTTTCATATCAGAACTTCTATGGCGGGCATGGTCCTAATAGCAGAGACACTAAAGGTTCACACGCCTGTGCGTCAACCACCTAAGAGGAAAAATCATCATTCCACCCTCAGTAAACTGGAAAGATAAATTGATTACAATGCATTACAAAGTATCAGTTATTATGTGTACAAGCTACAACACATTCACATCAGTGAGAGTTGTACCTCCATTTTAGTATTTGTACATGTCCGAGTGATTAAAGATGTCCCAATATATTCCACAATCCCTTCGTCTCTGGGTCACAAGTTTAAATCCCATGTGGGGCAGTTTGAGGTACTTTTCTCCGGGTACTCCAATGGTTAACAGGATAATTTTATGTTAATAAGTCTTTTAAATAATGCAAACTAATTATTTGTATTGACCAAACAGACTTTCAAGGCTTTACTATAAACTAACTAATGCAAGATGTCATATAATATATGCTGAGGACAAATAAAACTTCATATGTCTTGATTTTCAAAAGGTCTATATGAGAGTTGAGTGTCAGGAAGCATTGTTTGAGTTGACGGAATTATTTATATATATATATATATATATATATATGATATGTCTCTTCATTTGATTTCAGGGGTTGATCCGATGGAAATTTTGTAATATGGCAACTAAGAGAACATCCAACATAGACAGGAAATATCTTCTTTGACACTGTATGCAGATACCAAACATTACAGAGAAATTCTTCCAGCTCATCAGTTCAAACTAACAAATAATGACATCACTTTAATGAACTTGAGACAAATGAGGAACACTTCAGATACTACACTGGATTTACAACACAACAGTATGATTATATTGTGAACTTTTTTGTACCAGATGTTGCAGAATATCCTATCAACTTGCCTACCAATAGACAAAAAGAAGTTATGTCACTGTCTGTTGAAAATCAACTGTTATTACATGTAGTTATATTGAAAGTCCGTCACGACTTTGATAATGTGAATCTTGGTTACAAATTTAGCATTAGAAACCAAACTGCAAGTGTATTGTCCCAAACGGGATGGATTACTTGTATTTGTGATGTGGAGAAGATTCTATCTGGCCATCAAGAGACACATGCCCAAAGTTCATCAGCTGGAGTTTCCAACCACATTTGCTGTATTTAAATGCACAGAAATAAAGATTTCTAAACCAACATCATTGTCTGCGCATTTCCAAACCCACTCGGATTATAAGTCTACATACACATTGAACTTGTGGCATGTGATCCAAGAGGTTCCAATATTTTTATATCTGTGGTATTTGAAGGATGTATGTCTAACAAGGAAATATTCAAGCCGTCAGGGTGTCGGGAAATGCTGAAAAAGCTTGTTATGGAGAGATACCTACATGGTAGGAATGGCATAATGACCGACAAAGGATTTAACATTCATTCGGAGATTGAGGAGTGTAATCTCAAGTTTATCTATCATCTCTGGAATTCATTAAACAATTTTGGTATATTTTTGTTCATTTTATGTACATGTAAAATTTTGCTATTAAAAGTAAATGTAGAAAAGGCATAACAATGATAACATGCCATTTTCCCTGCTGTAAGAAGGCATTTAATGATAATAAATTTGCCGATCTGAGGTTGCAGTCATATGCTCATGATGCTTTTACTTAAAAGCATATTTTATGAAAATAATTTCAAAATTACAACACAGTATAAACTGTATACATGTTGACATAATACTGTAAGTTCTGTAATTTCTTTACATTATAAACTGAGAATTCTTTAAACTGATGTTGTACATCTATCCAAAACATTTCTCAAAATCAAAACACCTATCTTCTCATCATCACAGGTTATAAGTATTATTTAACTGATGTGCTATATGATATATTATACCATTATTGGACATTCCATATTCTTTATTGCAGGATTTCAAGAAAAGTTTGAAGCTGCAAAATAAAGCAATTTATGGTGTATTAATATTAGAGTAAGTTTCATTGTTTTTTATCTGATCATGAGATGAATGAGCACTGTCGCTAATACTACATTGTAAGACTGCAGGTGCTATCAGAACTTGTGCTTGAGACAAGCTCAAGAATTCATGAGAGAAATAACATAGGAGCTAAAAACAGCTGTGACCCCAGTCGAGGTAACTCCTGTGACTCAACTGGCGAGTTCTACGTCACTGTTATAACGAACACTTACCAGTAGATCTAGTGAGTTTTTATTTCAATGCAGTGTTTTTCATTTCGACTGTCTTGTGTTTGCTGTAATAATGAACCAGATAGCTATCCTTTATGATAGTATTTCCTTGATTCGTTAAAACCGTGATTATTGTAGACAAAGTACTTCCCAACAGCTACGTGCGTACTGCTTTCGGAACTGTCGGTCATCAGAGCGAGGGGGCGGAGCAAAAGGTAAGGTAATGTTTGTAAACATTTATAAATGCACATGGAAAGCCTGCATATACAGTTGAAGTTTTTTTTACTTGGCCTGCAACACATGGACAAATACATAAAGATATTCTCACTGTATTTATGTCGAGATGCAGCAGATGCGGCTGGTCATTTGTTTCATTGGCTCCGGAAGCACCTAGCGAAAACTGATAGCTCGTCGATGCTGGTTTTGTTAGCGAAAACTGACAGTTCATCGATGCTGGTTTTGTTAGTTTAACTTTCCCAAGATACCCCTTGATTTTAAACTGATGGATTCTTTTGAATAATTTTAAAGAAAAGTCGTGCGGAAGATCCTTCAAGTTGCTGCACGGATTATCGCAGCATACGCTATCTTTCCGCAGTGTTTGGCCGACCTAGCAACAGTAACCATGCTTCAGGAAAGTGGGCGGAGCTTAGGTCCGATTGGGGATGGGTCAATTGTTACACTTTCCTTTGAAATAGTTTGCTTTTCCACGAGAAAATGTAACTATTTCACGATAGAAGATAAACATAACTAAGCACGCATTCAGCAGCTACCTCTTTAAATAGATATCATCAAATTGAATAAAACACAAATACCAAAAACATTATATTCACATTTCTTTAGGGAATTAAAATTAATAAATCGAAGAAGAAATGTTTTTTGTTATTGTCCTCATGTTTCTGTACTCATATTTTTATTTGAGTCACTTGATTCCAAAAATACTTTACATCATTTCTTTCACGGCCACTATATCCATAACCTGTAAAGAAATTCCAGAAAAGGAACATGGTAGCTTTCATTAATCACACCTCAGACAAGAATCTTGAATTCATATTGGTTGTAGTGACGTCACGTGATATCAAAAATATAGTCGTATTCTATTAGTAGAAATCGTATTAGATTTGGACCATAGAGTTATTGTTCTTTGCCCTTAACGTCATTAGCAACAAGATGGCGGTCAAGTAACGCTTCGCAACTACGACACACAGAGAGATGGAAAAAAACGTGTGAATGATAATGCTGGCGACAGTTTTCAAAAACAAAACAAAATCAGCAAGACGTATTTAGGATTATTTAATAAAAATGAACCAAGACATCTTATTGGACTGATTCAACGAGGTGAAAATTGCTTAATTTTTGAGTCATTTCGATTTCCATACATAATATATCTTGCAGTTTATAAATCATATTTCCATTCTACTTTCAGTTTCCTGTTTAATCTATATTAAAACTTGATGGGAAATATCAGGCTATGAACTGGTCAAGCGTATGAATATGTAACGTTTCCGTCGCTTCACTGAAAAATGTATACAATATAAACTTACGCCTATACATCACGGTCAAAATAATCTAAAAAGTGGTTTTTAAAGTTGTGCAGTCTCTAAATTCCAATAGTATTATCGTATTGACAAAATAGAAACGCATCGAAACATATCATAAGTTTTCATTTGTTCGCTTGTTTTATACCGTTTTTGGGTGGAACTTTATTCAGAATATAGCTCTAGCTCAAGCGGGAAATTAAAAAGATATGCACGATCACCACTCTATTCATCTTTCTTCCGGATGGGCTTCATATCAACTGTATATTCAATCGGGTAACAACTTATTGCTTAAGAAAGGGCCTTCGATGTGATTAATTCGTTACACAGTTTGTAAGTAGCCTAATAGGAAAAATATTGGGTCTAAAATAAACAGTATCAGCCTCGGCTTCGTCTCGCCGAGAGAGAGTTATTCTATGACCCAATATTGTTCCGGGATATATGGATATTCAAATGGATTCCATGAGACAAGTATCGTATTGTATGTACAGCGGTTGTAAAAGTTTCAAATAAGCATCGATACTTTTGTCAGGCATGGCATAATATCTCGTTATATTAATAGCACGTTTTGAAGCCATCAAACTATTTTATTTCCAAATTAGCTACATCTGTATGATCCTCCATGTTGCAGAGTAGATGTTTCAGTGTGAGTTCCTGTGCATGGATCTTTCAAAAATCAAAAGGTTCATGCAAATCACGATGCATACTCTCTTTGTGAGGCAATGCAATGCATCATGAATAGATCCAAAGGTTTAAATAAGCTGTATGAGTTTACCTGGAGCTTTGGAATAGTTAAACAAATCCAAATGTAATAGTGGAGAGTACCAGTGGCATTAAAAAGTATGAAAAAATACCTCAAACCAAAACGCTAAAGGGTTTGTCTTTTGCACACGAAAAAGCAACCAATGTGTTGTTAGAGGAATAATCCTTGCCACTGTTAAAGGCCCAATATACGTAACTTTTCAGTTGTTTTGTAATTACAAACAAATCCAATAATCAAAAACATTGTACAATGGACCTCGAAATAACCAGAGTGTAAGACGTGTATTATGAACATTATTCCGTGCAGGTAAGCCTTTGATACTCGAAATTACCTAGCGAATATCGAGAGTTTCTCTGTTGTTATGTGTGGCTAGAAATTACAAACAGTAGTTTTTTAAGTATATTATTTCAAATTATACATATCAAGAATTGTACAACGCGATATATTAGATTTTATTGCAATGAGAGAGCTATTGTGACTTTATATGGGGGATTGATACAACCACATTGTGGTGGATTTAGTCATATATACCTGGGAACTTTACAAAATATTCTGTTGGACATTCATTTCATTCCATCGTGGATTTTGGATTATTGTTTGTAATTCGGAACATGGAAGGATCAATGACTATACCAGGGCATTCGAAAACAGATAAGTAACACTTTAAATTCTTGTTATTACTCTTGTACCACCACCAATTACTTTAGATATTGTAAACCATATATGTATAATATTGTATACATATAATTAAATTTTGTTTTGAATTTAGCTGCTGGTTTCTCATTTCTGTTATTCTTGGTCGTAACAGTGTGGACTTCTTCCTATCGTTCTGGTTTGTATTTTTTGTGTGCCATATTCATTATTTTTAATTTTTTTTATAATTTTTCTTCAAAACTTCACAGTTGGTCTCAGTGACATCTCACCTGGCTTAAATATTTAATTGATACAAAGAGAACATAGCGATTTTCTTGTAAATAATTGTGATTACAACAATAATTGAAAAGTTACGTATATTATGCCTATAATGTTGCAGTTAAAGCATACTCACAGATCAAAAAATCAAAACTAATACTGTAGAAAATGTACCGCCATGAGAAAATATAAGTTAAATGTGAGCTGAAAAGCTTTTTTGTTAGAATGAACTGTTTCAACTTTAGCCAATTAGCCAATTGGAAGCTACTAATGCTGCCCTATGTATTATTTTCCTCATCGATTTAAACAGTATCGGTGATTGGTTTAACAGGGTCGCATGTCCGTGAAACATTGAGTATCCCTCTCGGAACCCACTTCCTTCAATTTTCCCTGTCGAGTAGCTCTCTCGGAACCTCTCGTGTTGTTTTGATAACAATTATTATCAGACGAAAAGAAATGAACTGTGATAGATTAGGAGTTGTTGATAGATAACATTCTATCACATTTGAAATTGGTAGAAATAAATTGTTGAAGAATATTTATGTTGCATTTTCTTCATTTTAGATAAATACCACTACTGTCCATTAAGTCTACATTGTACAGTGATATATAGTAATCTATACAGTTGTATGTATTCTTATGTAACTAAAACACGGACAGTTATATATATTCGGAATAATAAAGCATTCAGGGAAACAAATATACGTGTCTCCCTCACACGTATAATGTCCATATTGAGAGGTCTTGACGTTTGTGTTCTACTAGATAGTTTCTTTAGTAGCTTTAAGTATATCAAAAACTCTCTGATTGATATTAACAATCAACATAATGCATTAATGTTTAATTTCTTTAGTAGCTTTAAGTATATTAGAAACTCTCTAATTGATATTAACATTTAACATACTAAATTTATGTTTAATTTTCTTTAGTAGCTTTAAATGTATTCTTAATAACTTAATTCACTGATGTTGTCGATTTATAAGACACATTTATATGCTTTATAGAATTTCGACACTAAGCAAATATACAAATGTACAATGTATATAAAAAATGTATTATATATATTCGAGGGGTGTTCTAAATGTCTTATCTGATATTAGTTTTATATGTTTCTTTAAAAATACTTTAAGCTCGCGCTAAAGATAAATTCGTCAATTGCGGTAAGTGCCTCACAGTGAATCAGCGCATCATTTTTCCCCAGCATATTACTGATATTTTTCTCATGTTGTTTTTTGTTTTACTTGTGGCAGGACGACATGGCTGAGTTAGCATCTCTACGCTGCTGTTGTCAAGTCATCTAAATTTAGCTGTCGACCTACACAAATAGACCTAGTGTTACAGTATGCCTTTCCCATAATCATCACAACACTTCACGGTGGATATCGATCTCGGTTTACGCCGATTAGCGACCTTACCTTTTATGTAGGCCCTAATTTCCATAACCATTTACAGCTCTACTTTCCGTCATTATTGCGTACCGTGTAATGAATGCGTTATTTGTAGCAAGGTCAATCAGAGTTTATGAATATAATGTTTTACCTGTGTTGTTCACTCTAATCAGCAAGAGACGGTTTTGAGTACAAAGGACACGATTTATATGAAATAAAACGCGATACAAAAGTGTACAAAAATCACTTGGTTTAAAACAGTGTCTTAAACTTTAAGTTAATCTCTACAAAATTCCAAACTCGTTTAAGGACTTTTTTCTTTGTAATATTTACGCCGTTATCTCAGCCAATTAGAAGCGACGTCACAAACGGTGATGTCGTTTGTTTCCTTTCTGAATTGTGAAGCAAATTGTCAAACAACAAAAAAATGAATGCTATGGGAGACTCATTTCGTTCTGAAAGACTTAAATTCTATCGATACTAATATCTGGTGCCCTAATGAACAACAACAGTTGAAGAAGTGTTTCTGGACTGA
>NW_027187973.1:0-53551 GCF_041381155.1 Argopecten irradians | reverse complement strand
GATCCATTTCATATGTTATGCTTTTGTTACCCTGTGTAATACAGGGTTAGAAAAATGAGTAAATACTCAATATTGTTCCTCTCCACGGAAATCTTTAGTAAAAGGCGAAAGATTTATTCGTGGTTATGAAGAGAAACCAGAGTGATCAACAATTTATTTGAGCGAGTATATATATAAGACCTCGACTGAATTTTTGCGGTGAGCGGTAGGCATGAATCACAGTTTTGTGCTCTCATTTTCTATCCTAGTCAAATATTCAAACCAGACGACAATGTATTTTGATAATTGGGGCAAATAGAACATTCATACATCTCAAAACATTATATAGATATAAGAATACTCTAATTTTATTATCATATTAACCTTTTACAAAGACGGAAAACGTTTCATCAACGTATTTCATATGTAGTCAAAGGATGAAAGTTGTTAGGTTTTTTAACACTAAGGAAACGCAATATTGAAATACACTTTGGTGATCACCGATATATTTCTCATTCATCATCTTCGAAAGAAAATATGTTGCTTTCAGATGCCTAGTAGAAAAGGAACGTATCTTCATTGAGATTCTATCAACCATCGCTCAGATATTATTTTGATCTCAGAGATGTTATTCTTCAGCAGATTCAAAATTCCTGTTTCAGGTTGAATTCGGTCAGAATATTCAGCTGCATCAGAAAATGAGTCTCGACATTTTTCAGGCTTAATTGTATACGTTATTTTGCTATTATTCAATATGCTGTTTAGCTAGTTAATGAACTAAAAGGTTACGAAATTCGTCTTTGATGTTGTTGTTACACCAAGTATTATTATATGGGTTAAAAAAATGATTTATTCCCACGTGATACCGTCAAATCTATTCAGCTACATTAGAAAGAGGGTCTAACAATTTTTTTTATCACTTTGAATATTTTTCATTGTTGTTTTTTGGAGCAATGAAATGAGACTTAAAAATTATCAAAGAGATCCATTTCATATGTTATGCCCTTTTGTTACCCTGTTGTAATACAAGTTAGAAAAAATGAGTAAATACTCAATTTATCCTCTCCACGGAAATCATTAGTAAAAGGAGGCGAAAGAATTTATTGCGTGGTTTTGAAGAGAAACCTGAGTGATCAACATTTCATTTGAGCGAGTATATATGCAAGGACATCGACTGAATTTTTGCGCTGCCCGGTAGGCATGAAAATCAGACATGTTTTTTGTGCTCTCATTTTCCTATCCCAGTCAAATATTCAAACAAGACGCACAATGTATTTTGATAATTGGGGCAAATAGAATATTCATACAGTCTCAAAAACATTATATAGATATAGGAAAGGAAGTCATCGAATTTTATTATGCATAATAACCCCTTTACAAAGACGGAAAACGTTTCAGCAACGTATGTCATATGTTATGTCAAAAGGCTTAAATTTTGGGGTTTTTTAACACTAAGAAACGCCATAATTGAAATACACTTTGGTGATCACCGATATATTTTCTCATTTCATCCATCATTCGAAAGAAAATATGTTTGCTTTCAGAATGCCTATAGAGAAAGAACCAATCTTCATTGTCGATTACTATCAACAACCATCGCTCAGATATTATTTTGATTTTCCTCAGAGATGTTATTCTTCAGCAGAGTCAAAAAATTCCTGTTTCAGGTGGAATTCGTCCATAATATTCAGCTGCATCCATAAAAATGAGTTCTTCGACATTTTTTTCAGGCTTAATTGTAATCTTGAATTGTCTTTTATTCCATACAGCTTCTTTGAGCTATGTAATGAAGCTAAAAGGTTTTACGAAAATTCTTCTTTTATGTTTTTGTTAGCCAAGATTTATAGATGGTTAGAAAAAATGTTTTTATTCCACTTTGATACAGTGCCAAATATTCAGCTACAATCAGAAAGAGGGTCTAACGAAGGTTTTTATCACCTTTGAATATTTTTCATTTGATTTTCTTTGAGCCAATTAAATGAGACTTAAAAAGTTATCAAAGGAGATCCTTCTTCATATGTTTTGCTTTTGTTACCCTGTGTAAGTACAGGGGTTAAGAAAATAAGTAAATACTCATTAGTGTTCTTGCTCAAACAGGAAATCTTTAGTAAAAGAGGCGAAAAGATTTATTCGTGGTTATGAAGAGAAACCAGAGTGATCAACAATTTTATTTTGAGCGAGTATAATCTGCAGTACCTTTCGGCTGAATTTTTTGCTGCGTTAGCCGTAGCCCTTGAATCACTTGTTTTGTGCTCTCAGTTTTCTATTCTATTCAAATATATCAAATCAGACGAACAATTGTATTTTGATAATTGGAGCAAGTAAGAATATTTATACATCTCAAAAACATTATATATGATATAAGAATAAACTTATATTTAATTATCATATAAACCTTTATAACAAAGACAGGGAAACGTTGCATCACGAAGCAGGTAATTTCATATGTAGTCACATGTTTGAAAGTTTGTTGTAATTTTTAACACTAAGGAAACGCAATATTGGAGTACCACTTTGTGAACCACCGATATAGATCCCATCCATGCATCTCTGAAAGCAAATAATAGTGCTTTCCAGATGCCTAGTAAGAAATGGAACGTATCATCATTGCTGATTCTAATCATCAATCGCTCCAGAGATTAATTTTAGAATCCTCAGAGATTTATTCTTCAAGCAAGATTCAAAATTCCTGTTTCAGAGTTGAAATCGGGTCAGAATAGTTCAGCTTCATCAGAAAATGAGGTCTCGACAATTTTCAAGGCTTAATTGTATACTTTATTTCTATTATTCAATAAGCCTTGTTTGAGCCTAGTTAATGCAAGCTAAAAGTTACGAAATTCTTCTTTTATGTTTTTGTTACCAAGTATTATTATAGGGTTAGAAAAATGTTTTATTCCAGGTTGATACCGGTCAAAATATTCAGCTACATCAGAAAGAGAATCTAACAATGTTTTTTATCACTTTGAATATTTTTCATTGATGTTTTTGAGCAATTAAATGAGACTTAAAAGTTATCAAAGGAGATCCATTTCATATGTTATGCTTTTGTTACCCTGTGTAATACAGGGTTAGAAAAATGAGTAAATACTCAATATTGTTCCTCTCCACGGAAATCTTTAGTAAAAGGCGAAAGATTTATTCGTGGTTATGAAGAGAAACCAGAGTGATCAACAATTTATTTGAGCGAGTATATATATAAGACCTCGACTGAATTTTTGCGGTGAGCGGTAGGCATGAATCACAGTTTTGTGCTCTCATTTTCTATCCTAGTCAAATATTCAAACCAGACGACAATGTATTTTGATAATTGGGGCAAATAGAACATTCATACATCTCAAAACATTATATAGATATAAGAATACTCTAATTTTATTATCATATTAACCTTTTACAAAGACGGGAAACGTTTCATCAACGTATTTCATATGTAGTCAAAGGTTGAAAGTTGTTGGGGTTTTTAACACTAAGGAAACGCAATATTGAATTACACTTTGGTGATCACCGAGATATTTCTCATTCATCATCTTCGAAAGAAAATATGTTGCTTTCCAATGCCTAGTAGAAAAGGAACGTATCTTCATTGAGATTCTATCAACCATCGCTCAGATATTATTTTGATCTCAGAGATGTTATTCTTCAGCAGATTCAAAATTCCTGTTTCAGGTTGAATTCGGTCAGAATATTCAGCTGCATCAGAAAATGAGTCTCGACATTTTTCAGGCTTAATTGTATACTTTATTTCTATTATTCAATAAGCTGTTTGAGCTAGGTAATGAAGCTAAAAGGTTACGAAATTCTTCTTTTATGTTTTTGTTACCAAGTATTATATAGGGTTAGAAAAATGTTTTTATTCCAGGTTGATACCGGTCAAAATATTCAGCTACATCAGAAAGAAAGAGAGTCTAACAATGTTTTTTATCATCACTTTGAAATATTTTTCATTGTTGTTTTTGAGCAATTAAATGAGACTTAAAAGTTATCAAAGGAGATCCATTTCATATGTTATGCTTTTGTTACCCTGTGTAATACAGGGTTAGAAAAATGAGTAGTAAATACTCAATATTGTTCCTCTCCACGGAAATCTTTAGTAAAAGGCGAAAGATTTATTCGTGGTTATGAAGAGAAACCAGAGTGATCAACAATTTATTTGAGCGAGTATATATATAAGACCTCGACTGAATTTTTGCGGTGAGCGGTAGGCATGAATCACAGTTTTGTGCTCTCATTTTCTATCCTAGTCAAATATTCAAACCAGACGACAATGTATTTTGATAATTGGGGCAAATAGAACATTCATACATCTCAAAACATTATATAGATATAAGAATACTCTAATTTTATTATCATATTAACCTTTTACAAAGACGGGAAACGTTTCATCAACGTATTTCATATGTAGTCAAAGGTTGAAAGTTGTTGGGGTTTTTTAACACTAAGGAAACGCAATATTGAAATACACTTTGGTGATCACCGATATATTTCTCATTCATCATCTTCGAAAGAAAATATGTTGCTTTCAGATGCCTAGTAGAAAAGGAACGTATCTTCATTGAGATTCTATCAACCATCGCTCAGATATTATTTTGATCTCAGAGATGTTATTCTTCAGCAGATTCAAAATTCCTGTTTCAGGTTGAATTCGGTCAGAATATTCAGCTGCATCAGAAAATGAGTCTCTTGACATTTTTCAGGCTTAATTGTATACTTTATTTCTATTATTCAATAAGCTGTTTGAGCTAGGTAATGAAGCTAAAAGGTTACGAAATTCTTCTTTTATGTTTTTGTTACCAAGTATTATATAGGGTTAGAAAAATGTTTTATTCCAGGTTGATACCGGTCAAAATATTCAGCTACATCAGAAAGAGAATCTAACAATGTTTTTTATCACTTTGAATATTTTTCATTGTTGTTTTTGAGCAATTAAATGAGACTTAAAAGTTATCAAAGGAGATCCATTTCATATGTTATGCTTTTGTTACCCTGTGTAATACAGGGTTAGAAAAATGAGTAAATACTCAATATTGTTCCTCTCCACGGAAATCTTTAGTAAAAGGCGAAAGATTTATTCGTGGTTATGAAGAGAAACCAGAGTGATCAACAATTTATTTGAGCGAGTATATATATATAAGACCTCGACTGAATTTTTGCGGTGAGCGGTAGGCATGAATCACAGTTTTGTGCTCTCATTTTCTATCCTAGTCAAATATTCAAACCAGACGACAATGTATTTTGATAATTGGGGCAAATAGAATATTCATACATCTCAAAACATTATATAGATATAAGAATACTCTAATTTTATTATCATATTAACCTTTTA
The DNA here is from genome assembly GCF_041381155.1 of Argopecten irradians. Taxonomy (NCBI): domain Eukaryota; kingdom Metazoa; phylum Mollusca; class Bivalvia; order Pectinida; family Pectinidae; genus Argopecten; species Argopecten irradians. The sequence continues at coordinate 48,252 of NW_027187973.1, read as the reverse complement.
CAAAGACGGAAAACGTTTCATCAACGTATTTCATATGTAGTCAAAGGATGAAAGTTGTTGGGGTTTTTTAACACTAAGGAAACGCAATATTGAAATACACTTTGGTGATCACCGATATATTTCTCATTCATCATCTTCGAAAGAAAATATGTTGCTTTCAGATGCCTAGTAGAAAAGGAACGTATCTTCATTGAGATTCTATCAACCATCGCTCAGATATTATTTTGATCTCAGAGATGTTATTCTTCAGCAGATTCAAAATTCCTGTTTCAGGTTGAATTCGGTCAGAATATTCAGCTGCATCAGAAAATGAGTCTTGACATTTTTCAGGCTTAATTGTATACTTTATTTCTATTATTCAACAAGCTGTTTGAGCTAGGTAATGAAGCTAAAAGGTTACGAAATTCTTCTTTTATGTTTTTGTTACCAAGTATTATATAGGGTTAGAAAAATGTTTCATTCCAGGTTGATACCGGTCAAAATATTCAGCTACATCAGAAAGAGAATCTAACAATGTTTTTTATCACTTTGAATATTTTTCATTGTTGTTTTTGAGCAATTAAATGAGACTTAAAAGTTATCAAAGGAGATCCATTTCATATGTTATGCTTTTGTTACCCTGTGTAATACAGGGTTAGAAAAATGAGTAAATACTCAATATTGTTCCTCTCCACGGAAATCTTTAGTAAAAGGCGAAAGATTTATTCGTGGTTATGAAGAGAAACCAGAGTGATCAACAATTTATTTGAGCGAGTATATATATAAGACCTCGACTGAATTTTTGCGGTGAGCGGTAGGCATGAATCACAGTTTTGTGCTCTCATTTTCTATCCTAGTCAAATATTCAAACCAGACGACAATGTATTTTGATAATTGGGGCAAATAGAACATTCATACATCTCAAAACATTATATAGATATAAGAATACTCTAATTTTATTATCATATTAACCTTTTACAAAGACGGAAAACGTTTCATCAACGTATTTCATATGTAGTCAAAGGATGAAAGTTGTTGGGTTTTTTAACACTAAGGAAACGCAATATTGAATTACACTTTGGTGATCACCGAGATATTTCTCATTCATCATCTTCGAAAGAAAATATGTTGCTTTCCAATGCCTAGTAGAAAAGGAACGTATCTTCATTGAGATTCTATCAACCATCGCTCAGATATTATTTTGATCTCAGAGATGTTATTCTTCAGCAGATTCAAAATTCCTGTTTCAGGTTGAATTTGGTCAGAATATTCAGCTGCATCAGAAAATGAGTCTTGACATTTTTCAGGCTTAATTGTATACTTTATTTCTATCATTCAATAAGCTGTTTGAGCTAGGTAATGAAGCTAAAAGGTTACGAAATTCTTCTTTTATGTTTTTGTTACCAAGTATTATATAGGGTTAGAAAAATGTTTCATTCCAGGTTGATATCGGTCAAAATATTCAGCTGCATCAGAAAGAGAGTCTAAAAATGTTTTTTATCACTTTGAATATTTTTCATTGTTGTTTTTGAGCAATTAAATGAGACTTAAAAGTTATCAAAGGAGATTCATTTCATACTAGTGGAGCAACACCTTAAGGGGTGTTGCGAATGAAATGAGAGACGCTAAGGACCATGAATTGATAACTCATGGCAATTCTCCTAAAGAAGTGCAAGCTTAAGTATCCGCATATGCATACAAATGAACATGTATGTATAGTGCATACGTGTATGGAAATTGAATGAAGTATAACGCACAAAGGACCATGTTACAGATCTTGGATCTATTTTGTGGATTAAACTACTATAGTGTGCGACACCTGTATGGAGGATTGTCGCGAAAAGAGCGGTTCAGCTTCGGAAACAATATCGCATGATTAAAGTCATTTTGCGATTTTTGTCTATTTGACCCTTGTGACTGTGACCTTGAATAAAGGTCAAGGTCATTCATTTGATCAAACTTTTCAAATTAGTAGCCCTTCATCCCAGCATGCTACAAACATAATGCATGTACCATGCACATGGCTACAGGCCAGTCAATTATTAAGGTCAAGTCCATTTATTTGAACAAACTCAGCAGCCATCCATTTCAGCAGAAGTTACCGACCCCACTCCAGGAATACAAAATCAGCTCTGCCTGACTATAGACAAAAAAATAAATTGCATGTGGAATAAAACTCAGCACTCCGATTTCAAAACTGGTAAGGTTAATTCCTTTCACGACCTAAAACGTCGGAAAGAGTTCGCTTCACTTTGATACACTTCTGTGACTTATCGTCGGGAAAGGTATTCTCTATCTTTACCCTATTGGAGGTCGTAAATAAAACATAGCGGCCTCACTCTTCAAAACCTGGGTAGTATTGATTCTGATACGATTGCTATCTTAATCTTCGGAAGGCAGTCCCTATTCATTAAAACTTATATTGATTCGGAAGGGGTAGTTCCCCTATCTTTTACATCTCAACTTAATAAATTCGGATCTATTACGAAAGATAAGTTTCCCCTATTCCAGATTGTTCTATTTACATCTCGACCAAATCTTCCGAAGGTATATTTTTGATAATTACCAAACAAACAAAAAGCCCCCCCTTGAACATGTACACATTTAACCGCACCCTTTTAAAATGGTGAACAAAAATAGGTTACACAAGATATTTGAAATAAAAAATGTATAGTAAAGAAGCTATCTCCAATTGAAGGAAAAATAAAGAAAAAATTCCCAATGTCTTGAATTACATAATATTTCAATTTGAATCCTGACATATGGCTGTCCATATTCACATCTCAAAAGTGACAATTTCTGAATATGCAATAAAGGAAATTGAAAGTTTGTATATATATATACGTTTCGTCCCTCATTGTACAATCATAAGGGGAGATAACTCTGTGAAAGACAAATGGTTACCATTTGGACATTTGTCTCAGTGAAATATGATGTTTCATCCCCCCCACTTAATGTTCCTAGCCATGTGATATATTCAAACTAATCACAGGCACATATATATGACATCACAAGTTTTGTATTCTTACATGTATCCTGGAAATATGCATGTTTAGGAATAATCATGTAAAATATCATGACACGGAATTTGTTAATATTTTAATTTATGCTGCATGTTTCATAAGGAATGTATGAACAATACATTTATACCATATTTTTGCCTCGTAGTTATGTACTAACAGAATAAGCCTCACTTGATTGTCCTTTTAATTACAAGTTTCATTTTTGATTTCCGTACTTTCATCAGTATAGGTCACTTATTAGGACGCACTGGTTTAAATTATTTAGAAGATTTGAGTTGTTTGGGGCCGAGTGATTTAATAAGATGTCTTTGGGTTACGAGTTTGAATCTCATGAGGGGTAGATGCCAAGTACATATGTGTACTATATATGTACTGACTGCTTGTCAGTGGTTTTTCTCCATGTACTCGGACTTTTCTCTATCATCTCCTTAAATGATCCTGCAAGTAATACTGATTCTGATATTTAATTTAAATCATGGCATGACATAAACGATTTTTAAATGTCATAATTATCATATAATAGTCAGAGCTGTGGTGGCCAAATGGTGAAGATGTCTCGACATATTTACCACAAGCCCTCTACCTTTGGGTTACAAGTTTGAATCCCCATGTGGGGTACGTGCCAGGTGCTGACTGCTGGTCAGTGGTTTTTCTCAGCGACTCTCTGACTTTCCTCTATCATCTCCTTAAATGATCCTGCAATAAATACTGATTCTTATATTTAATTTAAATAATGGCATGACAATAAACGATTTTTAAATGTCCTCCACCAACAAACGTGGCACGTCCTTACATGACTTTTGCTGTTAGTAGGACGTTAAATCAATAAAAACTCATATCAATAGTCAAGGCCAGACGGTGGCCAAGTGGTTAAGATGTTCCCGACATATAACCACAAGCCTAGCTCAGCTGGTTTCACTCTTGTAACTGGTTTTTCTTCGGGTACTCCGGCATTCCTCCACCAACAAACCGCACATCCTTTAATGAGTAATGACCCTGGCTGATAATAGGATGCTAAACTAATAAAACCCTCTCATGTATAAGTCTCCGCTAACCCAATTTATCAAAAAGAAACTTTTTTCTCATAATAAATAAGAAAATGGTAATAATAGACAATATCAATCTTGATAAATGAGAAATCTATTAGAATTAGTACATACATTTATATATTTTGGCTATTTTTTAATTGTGTTTTAGGCATTATTTATGCTAGAAAATATACCTAGAAAATGAACAAATAGCAAATTGCCTCCCTTTAAAATAAATCCCAGTGAAAAAAAATATTCTGCGAACATGTAAACGAATGAAGTAATTAAAAAAAAAGTTTTCAAAAGCAAATAATACTTTTTTCGTACAATACCCTAACCGATATGACTTATATTTTTTGTAGATCTATTCCAAAAAGTTATTGTTTAATATAATTATAAAATATTCATGTTTGTTCAGGAATTAGCTGGATGACCGAGACATTTTTTTAGACAAACTACTGGGACCCTACTAGTAGTCGTGATTTGGGAAAAAATAATTCTTTGCATCTCGTGAAACATATTCTTTCCACATAAACAAAACAACACCTTGATGAAGTATTCGTCAGCAGCTCCAGACATTCGTAAATCTGGACACACAGTAGAATATGCACATAATCACGACTACTGGTTGGGTCCCAGTAGAAAACATTTTTAGAATAAAATTTAAAAAAAAAAAAAAATCAATTAAAAGGTCTCTGAAATGCTGAAAACCGAAACTGAAGAGACTGTTGAGTGTTTGATATACAGAACATTTAATTTTTGAAAAACTGTTGATACTATGCCCCCCTCCCCCTAAGTGTACAGTAACTTTAAGGTAATGTAAAAATATTGCATATGGTAAGCTTAGGCCAACGTGTCATGTAAAACTGCAGTGCATATCTACATGTAACTAATAATGTTGATCATATCCATTGTCAAACTACCAGTTTTTTCAGGTTTGTCTTCTATAAGCCTAGTTGTCACTATATTTAGTTTACGGCTATATCCCTTGCCTGATATTGTCGCATGGACGTGTCTTTCGTTTTCGCTTTGATCTCATCACGGTACAGCTGATACTCGGTGCTATTTTAGACTGCAACTGATCAACAAAACATGTCATCTGATAACAGGTACAGTATGGTTTAACTACGCTACTAGTAGGTAGCAATTTAATCATACAATTAAGTAATATATTAGGAGAACATATTAAAACGGCATCTGTCTCAATAGACTGTCAGTTTACGAGTTGTTTTTAAATTCAATCTATGCAGTGTTGTCTGGCCTAACGCTTGATTCAGTCGCTGCCATGATCAGACTCGGTACATAATAAACAACATCAACCTCAAATATAAGATAGCGAATAATACTAACATCCGCCGATAGTGATCGCTTTAACAATTAAAATACATAACTATGCCTACTTACCTGATATTGCCGATTGTAACTTGAACAGCGAGGCGGCTTTCAACATCAATCCGAACCGGTTCAAACCGGATACACAAGTGACACAACGTTACCATGCACATTCCTTCTACCAGGTGGCGCTGTCGTATTGCATTCCTTTGTGCGGTTGAACGCCCCAAACAGCACACATTTCCACAATACACGCAAATCCCAAAAAATATTTGGATATCATTGCAAGATTTATAAAACTTTTTTTATAAATTCAAGTAATTATATAATGAAATAAACAGATTTTTTCATAAATATGACCCATTTGTGAATGGTCCACTCGTCGATCCAGTCGGTCAGAAAAGCTTCGAAGGAAGGAGGCCCACAAGTCCCGAAATCTCGTCAGCCGTGGAGATTTACTGAGAACCTGTGAAATACCATCAATTTCCAAGACCGTCTTGTGCTCGTTCTGTATAATATTTCCAAAAACCAAAAATACCGTTTTGTTCAGAATTACTTTTACTAATAATGTGTAGAATCTCAGTTTGTCAACTATGAGCGTTTGTTCGCTAGGACGAATTAAACAGAAACTAGCGATGAAAATGTCGATTTTTGCCTGTTTGACTCAAAATATCTTACTCAAATGAATTTTCGTACAGTCAACATCTATCTCAGTCGATAGATCACGCCAGGATTTACTTAACTGTAAAATATCGTTTAAAGTATCTGTCAGTTTCCTTATTACTCAACTTGCGGTTATAAGCGTGTTGATAGGTAAAAGGTGTCGTTTTTACATTCGTTCCGAAGGAACGATAACTCTGTTATCGCACCTTACGTCTCTCATTTCATACTAGTTGGGCGACACCTGAAGGAGTGTCGCGGATGAAATGAAGAGAAGAGAAAGGGAAGATAACACTTGTTGTTACCCTTAAACGGGACCAATTCCATTAGGTTATGAACAAGAGGCCGATGGGCTTTAACAGTCATCTGACTATTGGCACAATACAACACATCAAAGAATAAAGTAGTGGCACAAAGTTAAGGCAATCCAAAAAGAAATAATTTATTAGAAGAAGTCCAGGTCCTGATATATTTTTTTAATGAATTAGACCATGAATGAAGGTCCCTTGATCCCCACCATGCTGCAAATCCAATTTCCAGTCTCAAGGTAGTCATTCATGTTACAGGCTCAATATCAGGTCTCTATAGGCCATTAAGTTATTCACACCAAGTCCTTAAAAGATTTTAGCCTATTTGACCTGAATGAAGGTCAAGATAATTTATTTGAACAAACTTGATAGCCCTTCATCCAAGCATGTCACAGACCCAATATGAGTACCCTGGTCCTTTTGGTTCTTGAGAAGAAGTCATTTAAAGATTTTAGCCTTTTTGACCCCTGTGACCTTGAGTGAAGGTGAAGGTCCTTCATTTGAACAAACTTGGTAGCCATTCATTCTAGCATGCCACAGACCCAATATCAGATCTCTAGGCCTCTTAGTTATTCACGAGAGGTCGTTTAAAGATTTTACCCTATTGACCCCTGTGACCTTGAATGAAGGTCATTGTATTTCATTTGAACAAAGTTGGTAGCCATTCATATCAGCATGTCACAGGCCCAATATCAGGTCTCTAGGCTACTTACTTATTCACATGAAGTCGTTTAAAGATTTTAGCCTATTTGACCCCTGTGACCTTGAATGAAAGTCAAGGTCATCTGTTTGAACAAATTTGGTAGCCATTCATTCTAGCATGTTACAGACCCAATATCAGATCTCTAGGCCTCCTAGTTATTCACAAGAGGTCGTTTAAAGATTTTACCCTATTGACCCCTGTGACCTTGAATGAAGGTCATTGTCCTTCATTTGAACAAAGTTTGTAGCCATTCATATCAGCATGTCACAGGCCCAATATCAGGTCTCTAGGCTACTTACTTATTCACATGAAGTCATTTAAAGATTTTAGCCTATTTGACCTCTGTGACCTTGAATGAAAGTCAAGGTCATCTGTTTGAACAAATTTGGTAGCCATTCATTCTAGCATGCCACAGACCCAATATCAGGTCTCTAGGCCTCTTAGTTATTCACAAGAAGTTGTTTAAAATCTTTTAGCCTATTTGACCCGTGACCTTGAATGAAGGTCAAAGTCATTTATTTGAACAAACTTGGCAGCCCTTCATCCCAGCTTGCCGCAAACCTAATATGAGTACCTTGGGCCATTTGGTTCTTGATAAGAATTTGTTTTAAGATTGTAGCCTTTTTGACCACTGTGACCTTGAATGAAGGTCAATGTCATTCATTTGAACAAACTTGGTAGCCCTTCATCCCAGCATGCTACAGGCCAAATATCAGTACCCTGGGCCTTTCGTTTGAATGAAAAAGTTTTGCACTGCAGACTGCGGACGGCGCACGATGACGGACGATGCATGATGACAATAGATCGTCCTGACCTAAAACTATACCAGAGCTTGAAGTCATTTAAGGATTTAAGTCTATTTGACCTCTGTGACCTTGAATAAAGGTCAAGGTCATTTATTTAAACAACCTTGGTAGTTCATTGTATAATATATACTGGCAGCTGAAAGATACAATATAATTGATCGTCTATAAAAACACCAATAAAGGAATGTAATTAAAAAATGAAAAAATCCTTTTAAGCTACATCCTCAATACTCCATGGGTAACTATCACTGACGTAATATCCACTCTTGGACTTTCTCATAGTAACATTGGAGCCACTTCAGAAGAAACAAACTGACCAATCACAGGCTAGCAGAAATCATTTTTGGCTACAACCTCAATAATCCAGGGGTTACTATCACTGACGTAATATCCACCCATGGACTAATAACTCATAGTAAAATTGGATGCAGTTCAGAAGAAAACAAGAGGCCCAAGAGGCCTTAATGGTCTTCTGAGTGCTGATACAGAGAGAACATTGCAAAATTGGTTCAAATCTTTAAAAAACATTAATGAATTAAAAGAAACCCCTTTTGGACCCACTCCTCAGGCCCCTGGGGGTCAATCATGGGAAATTTGTTAATAGGATTCAATGGCCATATCATACTGACATCGTTTGACTCATTTTCTATTACAAATGACCAAATAATGTTCAAAAATGTGTTTTCCCTATAAAAAAACTATAGTAAACTTGACCCCTCCCGAGGGGAAAACATGAGACCCCAGGTTCAAATAATCAAATTTATAATTATTGTTAAGGACCTTAAGACCTTTCCATCTATGAAGAGTATTTGATTCTACCATTTCCAGAATTTTAGATGAAGGTTTTTGAAGTTTAAGCCTATCCTATTTGACCCATTTAAGCCCCACCCCTCAGGCCCCTGGGGGTCAGTTATGGAAAATATGTTAATATGATTCAATGACCATTTCATACCGATAATTCTGATTCATTTTCTATTACAAATGATCAAATAATGCTCAAAAATGTGTTTTACCTAAATAAACTATAGTAAACGTGACCCCCTCCCCACGTGATTCCATCTATGAAGAGTATTTGATTCCACTATTTCTGGAATTTTAGTAGAAGATTGTTGAAGTTGTAGCCTAATTGACCCCTTTTGGCCCCAACCCTCAGGTTCCTAGGGGACCATATAATTCACAATTTTGATTGACCTTTGGCCTTGAAAAGTCTCTGCATCATCTCAGGTGACCTCAAAACTGATTCCTGCATAGACTTCCTTTCAAGATTACAGAGAAAATGACACCCAACTTCAAACCAACACATATGTACAGTGAACCACATTATAAAATTCCTTTGATGTATGTTAAATGATCTAGTGACCTGTGTCTTATGTTGCCTGCAGTTTCATTGACCGATTGCCAGGTGTAAAATAGCCACGCCTCTACCCCCAGGAACAAACAATGCGGTTTGATTGACAGCTGGCGATCAGTTAATTATGAAATAGTGCAGGGGTAGATATTATATTAGTGATAGTAACTCCTGGCGTATGGAGAAGGATTAGGCTATTACTCTGCTATTTTCTTAAATAAAGGGAGACTTAAAACTTGAATGTGGCATTTTATAATTGTCCCTATGACATACAATTAAGCAAGGAGTTCATCATAATTGCTATTGCTGCCTGGAATATGCATTTTCATGAATAATCAGGCAAAAGTCTCTGCTAGCTACCCCCATTTTATCGAAAAATAAGTAAAAAAATGGTAATAATAGACAATATCGCCTGGCTGGCACTCAATCTCTTACAAATACATACATTTTAGAGAACAAGAAATGTTCAACAGTTTTTTTACAGAGAAAAAAAAATAAAAAATAAAACTACTGCTATAATCAAGTTAAAATAACTAGAAAATGTATAAATCTATGTAATAGATGTATAAATGTATGTATGTCCTTCATATGATTGCAATTACTATACATACATGTATAATGTATATGGTATATCGGAGTGAATGCGTATATGCCTGTATAATGTTATGTACTATAAAATGTCTTCAAAAATAAAAAAAAAAAATATAAAAATAGAATAACCAGAATTCATTTAATATGGATGATATCGTTTCATAATGACACGGCATCAAAGATTTGAAAAAGATCATGTACTTACACATGTACATCACGAATAATCATGTTAAAGTCTCGATATGCTACCCCCATTTTTTCAATAAGAAACTGTTTTTCCTCATGTAGATAAAAAAATGTCAAAATATAGACAATATTGGTCTGACCGAATACTCAATCCAAAACTAATCATACATTTCTCTGTTTTCGCAATTGTTTTAGTTTTATTGAGCATTTTGCTAGAAAATATACCTTAAAAAATAATAAGCCAATTACCTCCCTTTATCCAATCCCAATGAATACTGTTCATATGACCATTTAAAGAATATAAAGTTTTTAATTTAAAACCCACGTACCCTTTTACAAGTAAGTCAGTTGTCATTTTCAACCCTTGATGGTATACATGCATCTGATCATACTTACATAAGATATTTAAAAATATAATGCTTTAATCAAGAAATGCCTGTGAAATGTATAATGGTAATTTTAATTTCATGTTGGGCAATTAGGGTAATGGGTTATATTAGGTGCCAATCTTTCTAATTATCATAACATTTATGAGACCTTTTATGAGAACTCTATTATATAATTAGTGGGGCCACGGTGGCCAGGTGGTAAAGTTGTCCTGACATAATACCACAAGCCGTCCACCTCTTGGTCACAAGTTCGAATCCTATGTGGAGAATTTGCCAGGTACTGACACCTGGTCGGTGATTTTTCTCCGGGTTCTCCGGCTTTCCCCCACCATCAAATCTGACACGTCCTTAAATGACCCTGCATGGCTGTTAATAGGAAGTTAAACTAATAAAAAAAGAGAACTCTATTCTACATCCGAATTGTACATCGGAATTGGAACACATATGGTACCAGGTAGTTAAATTATTTTAAATCCTTGATACTGCTGAAGGATATGAAAATCAGTTAAATAAATCATCACATTACAGAATCTATTTGTAGCTTTTATACATACGCAGAAATGAATTACTTGGTACATCTTTCATGCTTCAGTCCTTTGTTTTATTTAATTTTTATATTGAGGAAGATTACCTATATATATATACATTTGTATATAATTACTAGTATTTAAAATAGTTACCGTTTCCAAGTGTTATTAATCACAGATGAAAAAAAAATGTCAACAGCAAGCAAACCATAATTTAAAAGTCTATACCTTAACCGAAATGGCTTTCAATTGATCAATTTTTTTCATTTTTTTTTTATTTAGAAAAAAATTGAAAACATTTCTCAAGCTGATGAAGTTTGACATTCACTACTGTATAGTGAGTGTTATAACTAGGTCTCCTTTTACCTAGATACTGTATGATATTTTAAAAAAACCCAGAAAACTGTTGTTATTTTGGAAAAAAATGTCAAAATATCCTTAAAGGCTCGTGGTATTTCAAATTTTATAAATTTAAGTTTAATAAATTTCAAATGATATTACCATGAATGTAAGATTCTATTTATCGCATAACTAGTATTAATCAAAACATAGTCAAAACTTCAGTGATTCTGACAGGACAGTGGCGTAGGAAGGGGGGGGGGGGCGCAAAGGTCCTCAATATTTCATAACAGATTAGTTTCTCTCTAGATTTTAACAAATCACTTCAGATTTCATTTCATGTTATACAAATATGTCAGCAGTGCATGCATTTGTAAAAAGAGGTATGAATACTCAAAATAGAACACTTCCTAAATATACACTTTTGTAGAGTTTCATTTTCGGATGTAAATATGTGACTGGGGTTGGGTTATGAATTGAAATATTAATAATCAATTAATAAAAAATCAGTATGGTATATCTGTTAAACTTCTTTCAACATTCTACCTGTATATGTTGTTTCAAGATTTATATCTTCATATTGATAAATCATGGTACTATACAATTGTACTGACCAAAACATTCATCGGTTGATTGGCTGCATGTCGTACAGCTCGTCGAACAGTCGACATTACATTGATTTCCACGTTTACCAGGAATGCATTCTGAAAATAAATATAATTGTTTTGTATTCATTCAAGTATTTGATATGTAAGTATTCAATTTTATCAATTCTTTACGTTTGAACATCGTATGATCAATTTAAAGTTTAGAACGAATATACGTACCCGGCCTACTATACCTTCAGACGACACCATTATCTTTTGAGCTACTATATTGCAGCTATTCAAGGTTATGTGTTTGGCTCAGACATACATTTCTTGGAAAGTAAAATTACATTCTTTTGTGATCATATATTACACACCTGTACAATATACAATTATGGCCCTCTGTGGAGGGATACATCTAGAATTGTCTCCCTGGAAAGAGTTATTTTCTCGAGGGCGAAGCCCGAGAGAAAATAACTCTTTCCAGGGAGACAATTCTAGATGTATCTCGACACATAGGGACATAATTATTTTATTATACCGAACAAAATTAAAAGAAAAAAAATCCCTGTTAAAAGAACCCATGAAGATATAACCAACATCAACGTTGTTAAATTCGTTTGGCTACAAAAAAAAATAATCAACAGCGTTGCCATTGTTGGTTGACGTTGCAGATGACGTCAACTTCCGGGTCACGTGCGGAGCTTCCAAGGGGTTATTTCCATGGGGTTATTTCCCTCGGGGGTTATTTCCCTGGTGTTATTTCCCTCGCCTTCCAATTCCGGGGAAACATCTAACTTATTCAATGTCATGTGATCAAGTTGAATCCAATCAGAACATTCTAAATGAAAGTGAGGTATAATGATATACAATTATGGCCCTCTGTGGAGGAATACATCTAGAATTGTCTCCCTGGAAAGAGTTATTTTCTCGAGGTCGAAGCCCGAGAGAAAATAACTCTTTCCAGGGAGACAAATTCTAGATGTATCTTGACACATAGGGACATAATTATTTTATTATACCGAACAAAATTAAAAGAAAAAAAATCCCTGTTAAAAGAACCCATGAAGATATAACCAACAACAACGTTGTTAAATTCGTTGGGCTACAAAAAAATAAACAACAGCGTTGCCATTGTTGGTTGACGTTGCAGATGACGTCAACTTCCGGTCACGTGCGGAGCTTCCAAGGGGTTATTTCCCTGGGGTTATTTCCCTCGGGGGTTATTTCCCTGGGGTTATTTCCCACGGGGGTTATTTCCCTGGGGTTATTTCCCTCGCCTTCCAATTCCGGGGAAACATCTAACTTATTCAATGTCATGTGATCAAGTTGAATCCAATCAGAACATTCTAAATGAAAGTGAGGTATAATAATACCTATTGTCTTTTGTGATCATATATTATACACATAAACAATATTAATACCTATTATCCTTTGTGATCATATATTAAACACATATACATAACCATTGTGTTTTGCGATCATATATAAAACACCTTTACAATACTAATTTTCCTTTGTGATCATATATTATACACCTAAACAATACTCATTGTCTTTTGTGATCATATATAACGCACATTAACAATAATTATTTTCCTTTGTGATCATACATCGTGTTTTGTGATCATATATAAACACACGTTTTAAATACTTATTTTCCGTTTTGATCATATATAAAAACACACACAACATAACCATCGTGTTTTGTGATCATATATTACGCACATTTACAATACTTATTTTCCTTTGTGATCATATATTATACACATAAGCAATACCTATTATCTTTTGTGATCATAAATTACTCACATAAACCTAATCATCGTGTTTTTTATCATATATAACACACCTTTGTGATCATATATTATACACCTAAACAATACCCATTGTCTTTTGTGAAAACATATTACACACCTGTACAATAGCCATCGTCTTTTGTGATTATACATTACACGCATAAACAATACCCATTATCTTTTGTGATCATATATTACACACCTGGACAATACCCATTGTCTTTTGTGCATTTGCCTTGACACCCACTGGGACAATCAATCTCACATGTGTCACCGTATTTACCATCAACGCATTCTCCTAAAATATAAAGAAGAAACAAAGTTTGATTGTACAAATACTACACGCCTGATCAATATCCATTGTCTTTTGTGATCATATATCACACACCTAAACAGTACTATTTATCTTTTGTGAATATATATTACACATCTAAACAAGTCCAACTGTAATTTGTGAATAATATAAAAACATTAAAAAGTATAAATCTAGTGTGCAAGAATTAAAAGAAAAGCGATGGCCATCGAACGCAACCTTGTAGAACACCCTGAACGTTTGTGCAATGATGCATCAACTTGATGTTTCTAAAAATGGAACCACCGAGTCGATATGGTGTACGCCAACGAGAACAGTGAAAAATCAGAGCATATCTAATATTTACCGATACAAAATCCTTCATCTTTCGTGCATGTGTTGACCTTACAGTTGTTTAGAACAGTCAAGCTGACAACTGCCACCATGTTTACCATTGATACATTCTGAAGCACAAAGATATTTGCGTATTATCATGAAACTAAAATATCTTAATAAATGGTCATAAAAACAACACCTCTTCCCAACTAATAGCACTATTTAAAAGTGCTGCGTTTCAAATGATACGGACAAATATACAAATATGCCATATTTCGCCCCTTTATTCCATGAAATAAGAAGTTAACCGTGTATTAATTTCTTAAGGCAAATGATACCGAATAGTCAACCTAAATGAACAGAGTATGCAACGTTCTTAAATGGCAGTAATGGATTTTGAGACGTAAGTGATTATTATCTCCATACCAAAGCAGTCTGTAGCAGACGATTGGCTGCATGACACACAATTCGCTTGGCAGTCATTACTGCACAGATCTCCTGTTTTGCCGTCAATGCATCCTGAAAAGGTTTTTTTTTTTCATTACTTTATATATTTGTAAACTTCCTTTACATTGTTTGGATAAATAAAAAAGATGACTCTGTATACGATCCTACCTGCTGAAAAAGCAAACGTTCTACTTTTATTTTGTATTAATTTTACATGCGTGGCTTAAATAACGGACAGGTAGTCAGACAATGCTTATCTATCTTACCTATACAATCTCCTGAATCCTTCTCGCAACTCATATTACAGTTTGGAGCACAATTTTGTTGACAAAGGTCGCCATATTTCCCAGGGGAGCAATCTATAATGTGATACTTAATTAATGATTATAATGATTATGATAAAAACAATTACTAGTAACGTTTTTAAAGGTAACGTAAATATGTACTCTCCTATAAATTTCATTATTATATAGATCTATTTTGAAAAAAATGACTGTATTCTATTGTTTTCGATACGTATATATGTATGTGTTTAATGTCCAATGCTTTTACTAGACATAATATTCATTGATGTATGCATAAAATAACAAAGAAACTACAAACAAGTCCTTAAAAGTGAAGATAAATTACCAAGATATAAAAAATGTCCTTTCAAAGATGGCTGAAAATTTGAATTGTGCTTTTCTGCTTTGCTGTATCGATAAGTTCACTTTTGCTAATAGGTTTCAATATATTATAATCATATAATGCTTTGTTGTCTATAAAAACTTACAGAAGCAGTGCCCAGATACCGCGTTACAATTTCCTCCGAAGCAGCTCGCTGAACAGTTATTGTTACAATTGACGGAACCATATGTCCCTATTGGACATCCTACGTAAAATTAGATTCGTGTATATTTGTTTTTAAATAAAACACATAATAGCTAGATTGTGACTTATAAACTGATGTGTATAATGTCAATAGATTTGAAATTTATCAATTTCGTAGTATCCATGAATATATCCTATTAATTTTTGAGTCAATATCATACATTAGAAACGTCACGCCAAACATTAAAAGTTTTTGAAAAATATCCGGAGTCAGAGAAAGAAACATTTAAATATCACATTAAATTATATGAAATGAAGCTTTAACACCTCAGAGGTTTTTTTCTTGAATATGTTATGAAATAACAGACTTGACTACGCATAGGGATAAACACTATAAGACTCTTTCATATGTGGATATGAAGGATAGGGAATATTCTACCCGAGGGTCACAAAATGTAGTAAAAACCCGAGGCTTGCCGAGGGTTTTGCAACATTTTGTGATCCCGAGGGTAGAATATCCCTATCCTTCATATCCACTTATGAAAGAGTATTTTTCTTTCATACCACGACGTTTTACTGCAATTTTACAACTATAATATCCCGCCATTTTGAAATAAATTCGAAGAAATCCACGACTGGAAGTCAATTTCCATGCATGAAAAATAACGTGATATTTTCAACACAAATTCCGTTGCTTGCATCTTTTATAGTAAAACCAGTCAATTTTGTGAAAAAAATGTTAAAATTTTACTGAGGAAATAGAGATTTTGTTGACGCCGTGACATCACGAGGCTTTATTGCATGGGTAGCCATGCAATACAGCCTCAGGCGACATGAGTGTATTGCCCTAGACCAGCCAGTATTACACGTGTAGGTATGAAAGAAAACTGAGGTAAACAGCAAAATAGATCATTTAAAAAAATATCGAAAGCCATGCGCAACGCAATAGAAATTGGTAAGAAAATAATAATTATCATGTTCTTGATATGAAACCCATTCATTTTTTGAAACAAATGCAGCTGTAATGCTGCCAACTTGAACGTTGTGAGCTGGTATTTGGGTGTAGGAGACTTTTGCTATTGTATATAGCCAGTATTTTTTGTTAAAATCAAAAGTGTCTTGTCAGCCATATTTACTGATAGAAAAAAGAAAGGGTTGACTTACCGAAAACCTGGACCTCACATAGTTCCAGAACAGCGTAATTATCATACCAAACACGTGTAGGAGGTGTTTCTCTTTTGTTGTAGACAGTGACGTACCGAGCTACACTCGGACACACATGTGTCGGGTTCAAGTTGAGGTCACTCGGTAAACTACTGTTGTCTTCATAACAAGGTATTCCTTGTGGAGGAATAGCGGTATAGTTTGTTGTGTACAGTGAATAACCGCCAAAACGATGCCCAGAACCACCTTTTTAATAAAATAATATTTGTATTAAATTAGCATATCATTGTCATAGTTTGTGCTAATCACGTTAGACTTTTTTTTTTTTCTTTTTTTTTTTTTTTTACACAGGGGACTATTATATGGAATCCAGGACGGATGTCAGCCAACTTAACATATCATAAAAAACACGTTAAGTCCATGTTGTCGATCTACTTTATTACATAAGTTACATGACTATATTCATACCCAGGGCGTGACTAATACCAAGAACCAATTAGTCCCGGAATATTGATTCATCATTTAGGTAAATACATAACACTCTTCCCCTTTTAAATCAACGATTACAGTTCGTAAGAAGAATGTCAGAAAATACATTAAATGGGGAAATTTGACAAAATGATAAGCACAAGATAACTTGCATATGAATTCCATTTGTTCATAATAAACCTAGTAGATACTCTGATATTTGTATACTAGAACTCAAACTTTAAGTCAAATTGACACACGCGGATTATTATGCCCCACCAAAGTGTTATCAATATTAACTACACTTAATGCATTCAAAGGTTAAATATCACTGGAGCACGTAAGTTCTCCTTTTTGAGATGGCAACTCCAAGGGGTGGACAGAAGCTGACTTGGGCATGACTGTTGGCATTCTAAACATGCGCTACAGAGTTGTTATTTGTGTTTGTAAATAGTCGGCCATCAAACATGGGATCTAGTCACGGTTTTCATCCGGACTACTCCTGATGCAGTTCCAAGAGGACACGCGCCTGTAAAATACTTGGAATTACTACACGATTACCCCATTCTACACAGCCTTGGTGTACGGATAGGCCAGATTGTCTATGTATGTAGGGTATTAGTGCTGGATCCCTGTCATCTATCTTTTTTGAGTCATGGTGAGTCCATGACATTTACATATCGTGTACTCGAGAAAATGTCAAGTCTCGCGAGGTCTCATGTAAAATTTGTGCACTAGTTACAGGAAATGTCTCGCTTTGCGATGAATAGAAAAGGTCCACAGGGTCTTATATTCCGTCAGATTTTTTCTCCAGATGGAGACGCGAAAGATAATAAGTATTGCAATGGTTTGTAGTGTCCTTGTACTCGATATCATTTTAATGTTACGACAGAAATACAGCGTAACGTTGTTACCTAGCAGCTGTCATGGCTGGTATCGCCTTGTTAGGGTGTAATATCTGCATCAATGGTTTGTGGAGGCTTTTTGTCTTTCTGTACCGTCTTTCAGGGTGTGAGAAATGACACATCCTAGGCCATAGGGGGACGCGTCGTACGCAAGCTTGATCTGAGGTACATGTAATCAACTTCTTGATCTTACAAAAGGATTTTTTTTCACCTTCGACTGTATATTTCGATGGTGTGTCACTGTGTAATAGTTCATTAAGAGCTCCTTCAGTAGTCGACATATCTGGTAAAAACAGCCTGTAGTAATTAACTAGACCCAAAAATGAGCGTAATTGTTGAAGATTTTCTGGCTTCGAGGCTTTAAATATAGTATCTACCTTTTTTGGGTATTTTTGGAGACTTTCCATGATGATGACTTGACCAAAGTTTGCAAGTTATTCCTTGAAAAACTCACATTTCTCGAAAAGCTTTTTAACCATACTCCTTTAATCTCTGTAGTACAGATCTCAGATTTTGTAGATGTTCCTCATCTGTCTTCCCGCTTCTGATCATGTTATCGAGAATACACGAGGGGAACGTGATCTTTAGGTAAACCTGGTCCATAGTTTTCTGCCATAATGTAGGGGCGGATTCAACAACAAATGTAAGCGATTGTATCAAAATAGGCGTTGGTATGTGTTAAAAGCTAACAGTTCCTTAGACAAGTCTGGGTAAAGTCGATTTTCGAGAACTGTTGTCATCCTGATGAGACTATGTCTTCAATCCTAGGTAACGGGTACTGTTCGACCTTCATAACTGGATTCAGGGTAACTTTAAAATCCCTACAAACTCGGACTTGTCTAGACTTCTTCACAACAGGTACTATGGGGGCGACCGATTTACTGTGTTTAACAGGTGTAATTATTCCTTGTTGCTCCAATCTCTGAAGTTCTGCTTCAACTTAGGCTTTTAGCGAATATGGTACTAAACGTGCCATATGAAATTCGGGTTGCGCATCCTCGAGCGTGATACTTCCCTTGATTCTCTTTAGTTTAACAATCCCTTCTGAAACAATGCTGGCCCTTCCTGTGGTACAACTAGTAGATAATTGGTAGCATTCTGGTTATTAATGCCGACATACACACGAATAACACCAAACGGCATAACGTTTTCTCCTGCATAGGATTTTTACTTGTTATTTGCTGATAACAACGAAATAATGGTAGAAAGTGATGTGTTGTGAGTACCCGGCAAAGCGATGCCCAAACATACTTTAAATCAAAGAATATATTTATAACAGTATTCTTTAACGTTTTTTAATCGTTTTCATTTGTATCAAACACACCAAAGATTTAAGAATGGGAGGGATCGTATCTCTTATTATATTATAACTGTTATGAAATAAGTAATCTCTGTTATGCTTAAATAGACGAAGGAATTGAAATGATTTTTTAAAATGGCACAAGATTTTACTTTTTTCAATGAAATCTGATCAATTGATCATATACATTTCGATGGAATATAATGGATACTTAATCGACAAGTTATCACTTTCGAAGCTAAAACAATGCTTTTGTAGTAGGAGGGGGTCACGGTGAATGGGTGAGCCTTCCGTGTATAGTGGAAATTGGACTTTGCGTTGTGTTTAGGATATGTGACTCAATAACTTGTCCTCAAGTTTTTCCCTCTGCCATATTCTTTTGAAATTCCGGCGGGACACAGAGGGAAGTATGTCCAGAAGATGAAATAAATGTCAACAGTTTATTTTATTTATTTTATAAACAGATAAGTAAACAGTTAACAGAAAGTTAAGTAAATGAATTTAACCTAGACTTGGAATATACAAAGTGTAGCGTGGAAATTTATGTCACGCTTAGTTTTTATTAGTTGTTCAAGTTAAAGTGTATTTGTGTTGTAAAATAACAGTTTTATACTATTTAGTTCATAGTTTTTAGTTTATATATATGCAGTATTTATAGTGTATATATACATACATAGGACAGTTAGGGACCAGGTGGCCACGTGCACGTGCCCATCTGGGGTCGTTACGTATACGTAGGGAGCTAGGGCACCGCATTCCGTTGTCCATATAAGGAGTTGTTTACGACTAGGGCTGTGTATTAGCGTCCAGTTTGATAGACATGTTGCGTAAGGTGTTCATATTAATAGTAACAGAGAGCTAAATTTAGGTAGTGGTCACTCCGGCCAGCCAATTAGAGTTAGGTTGGGAGGGGGGATGGAAGTAGGCAGAAATACGTAATCATAGTAAGATTCAGCCAATGAACGTGAGAATGAATATGGAAGGAGCGAGGTTTTAGCCAATTAGATGATAGTATGAAAGTGGTATAAAAGGGGTTGCACGTGAAGAAAAGACAGATTACATGAAATTTTGGGACTTACTCCACGTATCTCAGGATCAGCTATTTTAATTCGGATTACTTTACTACACTTAGTGTGTTTGTGACTATGGAATTTCTACTTGGGATGTACTGTACGGATATTTCCTACATGTGTCAGTGATGTGATATATACGGATTACTATATCATTCTTAGTGTGTGTGACTATGAGATTTATACTTGGGATGTACTGAATACTTTGCCATTATGGATATTTACTAGGAGTAAACTTAAGTGAAACAGTGTACCAGTGTGTGTGTTCCTAATGGATTTATGGTGAACTATATTACTTGGATGTTAATGTGAATAAATAGTGTGTGCGTTCCTGATGGATTTATTGTGAACTGTATTACGTGGATGTTTATGTGAATAAAATTATGTGAATTTTTAAAGTGATGTTTTCTAGTTTTCCCTGCCGTAGTCACCTTCCATCACGGACTTACGATATACAATAGCGTCTCGTCATAGCCTAAGTGCTATCATATTTTGGAGAAACGCTACAAAAGTATTTGATTTCCAGCTATAACAAATTATGCACTGATATTTACTATAATAAAAACCTCAGAACCTCAGATTCGCACGAGTATTTATATCTGCCGCGCGGTAGAAACGATGACTAACATAACCCTGCTCGATTCGTCATGAGCGGGCGCCCGCCGGCGACCCGGCGACCCGGCTACAATGTAAGTCACTCGATTCAAGGAAAAAATGTACGCCGGATAAGCCGGTTTTAATTAATATTCACTGGCTACTACTGGCGCAAAATGGCGGAATAAAGGTCAGACATTTGTTCACGAAACTCTCTTAAAGCAAAACTCATTCCGCTCACACATCAATTCTCCAAACATTATGATTTTTCTTCTTGTATTCATTAACGGACATGAATTGAACCCTCTTTTTGGTACGCACAGGTATGTAAATATCCGTTTATGAAGCGAATTCATCGAAATGTGCGGTGATGGATAGCTTAGGCGTTTGGCTCTCTATATATTTTTTCTCAATATAATGTAATACGTACGGTGTCACCGCATTTTATAGAACCAAATGCCTGTGCATGTTCATTCTATTAATCTGCTTATAAACAAGAGGCCTATGTGCCTAAACGGTCACCTGAGTTTGAATATATAATGAAACAAATTAAAGACATATGAACACTATATACTGGGCCTTGAAGTTGGTCAGTGATTTTCTAGCTTTGAAGAAGATTTTTTTTTGAAATTCTAGTCATTTTGACTCAGTTTGGTCCTGCTCCTCTGGTCCCCTAGGGGGTCCGCAAGAACCGATATGGATGTTAAAATGCTATATCTCAGACTAACAATTCTAACCAAGTCTGACTCATTTCCTATTAAGCATAAATTGAGCAAAAATGTTCATAAATATGTTTTCCGTATATAAACTATAGTAAACTTGACCCCCTTACAAGGGGACAACGTGAGACTCAAGGTTCATGTAATTCACAAATTTGATTGGCCTTATGCCTTAGAAGATTTGTGAAAATTTCATTGAAATTGCTTTAGCAGTTTTGGAGAAGAAGTCGAAAGTGTAAATTGTTTACGGATATACGACGCACGACGGACGACGGACAAAAGGCGATTAGAATAGGTCACTTGAGACTGCGTTCTCAGGTGACCTTAAATTGTAAATATAATGTATATTAAATTTGAATGTTTCTTTTCCTAGTATAATGAAATTCAATTACCTCTCTTGGAATGTTTATCAATAACAATTAAAACGGGTTTTTAAGGTTTATTATGAGGTTTTACACTTTCGAAAATAACACATTTAAAGTTCTAATGAATCGTTTTCGTCAAATACGTATAATTTATAGTGTAACATAAGAAAATAGATTTATATGCACAGTATTATGCCTAAATAGTTCAGAAAGAATGCTCAAAAGTGAATATGATTGTACGGGCATTCTGTTAATTCCTATGTCAAGACATGAGAAAAAGAATTCTACTCATGGTGACATGTATTAAGAAATAATTTAAAAAAAATGGTTTACATAAAGTTAAGTACGTAACATTGCCACATCAGGGTATCAATTTAAACACAGTTTGTTGAGATAATCCCTGCTTTACTAATTAGTGCTTCAGCGATCTCTTAAATTTTTAGTTAGAACAAATAATAATGATTGGCGTATGGCCCACTGCAACAATGCATAGAGCGACAGTGCTTGGAGTGACAAAAATACCCTGCTGATATCGCGCGACTGTGCGATAAAACAACCATGTCGCTCTTTCGCATTAGCGAGAAAATAAAATTTGTCGCACCGACAGTGTATTTTTCGCCAGAATAAACCAATATATTTTGGCGAAACAACAAAATGACATTAGCCAGTCACGGTATCCTTTTAATATTAAACTCTAATGATTTATGAATTTCTTAATGTTCTTGGCCCGGTAATGAAAAATACGAATATTTCAATGCTAAATTTCCTATCGGCAATATCATTTTTTCCCAAATACACATTATTTTATTAACTCTACCATTACTATTTGAATAATAATCACTTATACATTAACAAACAGATACAACCACGCACAAGCGTCGACTATTTAATCGTGTTTAATCTGTCCATTATACAAGTTGTGAACGTACATGATGTATAAGTATTTATCTTACTCGTGCTAACGGTAAGTTTAGCGTTGGTCCTATTAATGTTTACTATAACAATGTTAAACAAACTAGAATATAATGCTATCTATTAGATCAACTTAAATTCAGTCTTCGATTGTGTTCAATTCAAATCCAAAATGTTACTAACGTTCTGAAGAAATGTCCGCCATGATGGAATACGCCGGTATTGCTTTTTTTTGTCATATCGCCAGGTCGTCGCCCGGTCACGTTTCAGAACGAATCGAGCAGGGGTATTGTTTGCCGCAACTCACGATAAACTAATCAGAGCGCTCGGCTCGATGCTCCGAGGCTGTAGTTTCCATCATGGTCGACTGTATCGGTGGTTTCTTTATCATTTTAACATACATACATTTAATGAGATAAGTTATATATACATAAATATATAATTAATCAAACAAGTCTTAACAATATCTTCTAGACATATTGAATAATACGAATGCTTGAAATGAATTGCCAAACGTTATCACTGTATCTGCTGTTTGCGCGCTGCGAAGATTTGGTCTAATTTCTTGAAATATTTACCTTGAAAATAATGATATTTTCAAACATTCTTTCACAAACACAGAATAGGTATTTAACTCAATTAATGAAAATATGACACTTCATATAGTTTGTGACAAAACGTTTCTTGATTGTCTTATACAATTAAAATTCCGACCATTGCACAATGATGATAATAATTTGGTAGCATATGACTTTGTCGTGAAAAGATCCTTATACAGTACAAAACATTAATTTCAAGCTATCAAATCTTTGAAAATGCTTTGCAGCAAAAATATCAAAGTTTTTTAATGCTAAAATAGAATAAATGCTTAACTAGGTCACTGTGACCTACTTTTTGAACTTAATATCAGTTTTCTGAACTGAACTTCACAAACCAAATATTTACAGGCAAAATCTACAATAAAATATTATCTATATTCTAATATTTAATTAATTATGACTTAAACCATTAAAAGTGATAAACAATTTGACCTTTGACCTCTCCAATTACCATGAGCTCAGAAAAAATCTGATATTCTGAATATCATACAATATGCAGCTGACCCTAAGGTATCTTCACGCAAAATAGTTTGCTTATCACTAAGTGGCCGTAAAACGGCCCAAAGTGATACCCCTTCTTTGAGACAGAACTAAGAAAGGATCACTACTCACTTCTGTAGTAGATTGTGATGTAATCTATCGTCCAAAACACTCCTAAATCTACTCTCCACCATGCCTGTTTATACCGACCAGCCTTGGTAACACTACAGCAGCCAGAATTTATGTCTTGGTTGATACAACCGTCTATTGCATTTCTTGCTGGCCATTTGTTGACGTCTTGCTCTGATGATTGGATTGCAGATCTCCTCAAAGCGACATTAACTGCAGATTACAAAACAAAGTTATTTAGATAGCCTTTTAAGTGTAATAATAACAAAATGGATTCTGAATGAAAATTTCTATATGACGTATCGTTAAAGGACATGCAGGGACAAAATTAAATTGTAATATTGATATGTTAAGCAATGTTAAAGATCACCGCCGACAGGGCATAAATGATATTCATCATTTGAACAATAATTGGTGTTTAATCGTGTATATATATGCCTAATTAACACAAAAAAAAACATTGAATAATTCATTTCGACGTTGGTGCATGCGCAATAATTACTTCATTCTATATAAGATATAGTGCCACGGAATTTGTTCGGGATGCAATTAATTATTTTTGCATATTTTTAACTTGAAGTAAAATTAGAAGCTCAAACTTTTCAATGGTGGTAATGGTGTAAAATAAATAACTTTTGTAACTGAAGACAACTACAAAATCGTCAGCTCCTGTTTTTGATAGTGAAAAAACACCATTTGTTAGCGGTGGGCATCTTTAATAGATTTCAACAATAAATATACGTGTAAAAAATATTGAGCTCTTTAAATGCAAAGAATATTTCTATGTTCCGTTGTTACGGCCACTCAGTAAGCACTATATATTGTATGAAGATGCATTAGGGTCGGCGGCATATTGTATGCTAATCAGAACTTCCGAGTTTTTCTAGGTTAGTTAAGCATTGGTTGTCATATTTTTGACATGCATTGGTGTGTAACATATATTGGGTGTTATAGAATATCCAGTGATGTGTATGTCAAAAATATGACAACCAATGATTATATTTACATGTAAAGTTGTCATCATCTTTTTAAAAAAGAAAATAAATAAAACAGATGAAACAGACTTGCATGATTTGGCGGAAACACTGTGTGCCACTATCTTCCGGTATGTTGTTATTGACAACCGACTAAATAATAGTAGTAGATGAATAGTCCTCTCGATAAAGCAGGTATCCAAAGATAAATACAACACTTCAATCCATTTCAAATATTTTATATTAGAATATAGAATGTTATATTGGTCACAATTTTTATAATATTTTTAACAAGTTCTTTTTGCCGTGAATTCTCACATTGACACTGAACCCAGTGTTTTTGGTGACCTTTTAAAACTTTGATTGTAGTATTAGTTAGACGCCAGAGCCCTTAAAAGCCAAGGTTACTATTAGAAAATAACATACATAGGACTAATAGTACAACATATACGTAATGTGCAGGCTCACGTTCATGTAAATATTGTTTTTTTCGGGAGACTATATCATGTTTTTTTAGTCTAGGACGACAAACTCATTGCGGACGTTTGACATTCTTGGCTTGGCATTGAGCATGAGCGCCAGTTAGAAGTAACAGAAACTTCAATGGAAGCCATTATTTTTCAAACATGGGGTCAGTGCAAAATTGTTTGAAAACCAACATCCATCTCGTCCTCCTTTATAGAATGGCAATTCAGGGATCATGCTTTGATGGGGCATAATTCAACCCCCATCTCTGTAGCCCTGTGTAATTTTTTTCTGAGATATATCTTTATTGAGGTTTTTATTGTACTTTAATGAATAAAATAGTTTTGATTGTAATTTTTTCTCGTCATTTGTTAATTTTATGAATAGCATATTTCAATTTCAATCAGAGTCTGTTCTAAAGCCTTAAGTATCTTTTTTTTTTTACCCAGGATGCAAACAGAGCACATCCTTAATTCGATGAAGCGCTAAAATATTTTTTCTTATCACTGAGCGGCCGTTAAACCGTCCAAAGCGATTCTCCCCTTTACATTTAACAATATGAAAATACAACCCGGTTATGACCAATTGCTAGGGGACCCTTCCAATTCTTTCATACTATGCGGGTTTTCGCTAAGCTAAACGGGTTAAACATTTTTACAACAAACACTAAAAATTATAACAAAGTTGAAAATCTGCTTATCACCATGGAAATACGGATTGGTCCTACCGTATGCATATAATTAGTAGCTAATCGATGGGTCACGAATTCAACCAACTCTGTATTTTTAAATTTTGGCACTTCGCATTATGTGGTTTTAAAACATGCCACAAAAAATGTCACACAGGGTGTCCACTGATAATCTTTACTTTATACCCGGGTTTTCGCATAAACCGATTCGTACTCAATAACTGTGGTAATACAATAAGTATACATGGATATATGAATGCTATAATTATGCTTGTGGATTTCAATTACATTCCGACAAAAATAGAGTGTTTTTTTTATACAATCCATTGATTTTGTGTGAAGTGGATCTGGACTGGCAGACCCCATACAATCTGTAATAAGTATACCACAAATTGAGAAAAGCAATTAGTAAGAATAAATTCACCTGGTTACTTTTATATATGGCTCTATTATATTCGTCGTGTTGTATAATTACACGTTCAAGTATTCTATTATTCGAGGTCTTTGTTCTTCTGATGCTGGTGTTAATTTTTATGCAAGTAACAGCTTTCGGACACGAAAATTAATTCGATCATTGTAAATGGAGAATATTATATGACAAACGTAGTGTACCGTGTTATGGGTAAATTCTAACGTTAATAAAATTTGTAAAATAAACTACAAATAAACCTTTTTACATTTAGACCATAAGATTATTGGGACCAGTAAAATAATTCCGAGTTTTTATTTAGTTGCAGTTTGGCGTTTCCCGCACCCAATGTCAAGATATGCATCAAGAGACATGAAGTAATATAAATCGTCAAGCACAAGACGTCAACATGTCTAATAAAGTTTACATTACAAATGAAAACATTATAGAACCTTATACGCATTTCAATTTTTAGTTTTATATCAATTGTTTTTCAACTTTGCCGACATGTTTTACAGTGAATCCCAGGTATAGCTTACTCAATCTATTCACTAAGCAAGATGTAACTAGAAACAAATAGATGAACATAATTATATGTCTACCATTATGATTTTCAATCTAAAATTAAATAAATTAGTATAGACAGTTATAATGAGACATTGCAGCTTATATTCATATACTGGGACAATGTATATAGCTATGTCCCTAACATGCATCTCGTTGAAGAAGATACAGAAAAACATAAAAGGACCAGAAAATATTTCCCCACCTACTATCGTAAAAATAGTAACTGGTACGACTTGTTAGGCCACGATTGTCCTCTGTGCAGGTGGTTAAAGGTAACTAACCATATCCAGGAATGTATAAAGAGCGGTCCCCAATAGTAGTCATATTTATCATAATACAGTGAATAATAGTTGCTAAACCGGGTTTAAATACACTCGAAGGACTTTCTATAAAAGGCGCACACTTTGACAAAGTTTCATGCATGTAGATTTTTTAACTGATAAATCAAATTTGACAAGAGGGATTGTAATACCCGAATAGAATTTGAGACCTTGATCTAACAAGAAATAATGCACATTTTTTTATTTAAATATAGCTGGAAAAGCTATCCATTGTACATTATTTACGGTTAACCTGACAGGACTATTATGAAATATATACAGATTAAATAGCTCATGAAGTTAATGGTTAAAATAAGGTGTATATACATTATGTATTTAGACCTGACACATCGGTATACACCTTTTTATGTCCTGTCCTATAAATTTCAACCACTTTATTTAAATACATGTGAGTAGAACTGACGAAGAGTCTATGGAAAAAGAAAATGAAAAGAGGAAATAAATCATTTCCTTTATTCATTTGAATTTTACAATTTTTGAAAGAAAATATACTAAAAAAAATATTCGCCAGAAGAGGGTAATAACATATAAAAGGGAATTTTTTTCTAGGAAAATGGCAAATTTTAATTAAATCGGGTTTTTTTTCCGGAAAAGTAAAATGTCCAAGTGAGAAACTAGAACAATTTGAGAGATTCTAGCCATGGGGAGAAATCAAGATAGAGTTTCATAAATAATCATATCAACTTGACAAAATATTAAAATTCTTTACCCAAGAGACTTCAAATAAACTTGACTGTGAATTTTTTTACCATTTGAATAAAGTTGGTAGGCCTTCATCAGAGCATGCCAAATTCAAGTCTCTTAGCCTCTTTGTGATACAGACTAATAGTGGAGCTGATAAGTGCATATTTCGTGCACATTATGATAAAAGCATGAAACTTGGCACACATGAAGTTTAGACCAAAAGAAAATGTTTTGGCCTCTGGGCCATAGGGAATTACCCATATGACGTCATTGGCGGCCATTTCCCAATATGGCCGCCAAAAACACTGAAAAACCCCAATTTCAGATTAATTTTAAGTCTTTTATTAATTTTGTTTTTGCCCTTGATCCTTCACAAACAATGTTAAAATGATTGAATTAATTATTGACTTCATTATTTCTTAAAAAAAAAGTATTTAGCGACATGATGTCAATGGCGGATATTTTCCTACATGGCCGCCAACATTGATTAAAACCCCGTAATAGATTGATTTTAAGAGGATTTACTAATTTTCAAAATTTGTTTCCTTCGTCCATGATACTAAAAATGTAGAAAATGAATTAATAAACAATTTGTTTCTAAATAAAAGGGAATTTACAGACATTAATATGCCGTCAACTGTGTGGCCATTTTCCAAAGATGGCCGCCAAAAAAACACTTAAAGAATCCCATTTCAGAATAGTATATAATAATGAAGTCTTTTTCTGAACTTTTTTTACCCTTGACCCTCTCTCAAACATATGTTTAAATGATTAAATATTATTGACTTCATTATTTAAAAATGTAGTATTTAGCGCATTTGTATTTTCCAAGAAGGCCGCCAACATTGATTTAAACCACTCTCGATTGATTTTTAGAGGATTTACTGTGTTTTTAACTAAAATGTTAAAAAACAGATTATATAAAAACTGTTTTTGTTCAATATAAATATAATTTAAAGACATTAATACGAGGTCAATAAACCCCATTGCTGCCACATTCTACTGTTTCAGATTAATTCTTTGTCCGTTTTCTACAATTTTTGGATCTTTATACCTTCTCTCAACACGTTCTGCAAATTGGGCCACACAAAAAATCCTATCGTCGTTACCAGATATTTAAAAAAAAAAAACAATTGTTAGGGCTTCGGGTGATAGAACGGTTGTTTTTGTTCTTTTTATTCTTCTTCTGCATCTAAAGTTGAATACAATAAACGATCTCCAAAATGTTAAAATATATGCTAAATGAACGTGTCAACCATCTGTGTATGGCATGAGTCTGAAGGTGTGATAGCAGCCATTTTATCTTAGGTCAAAATCCAATTTGGGGGCCGCTCTGAAACCCATTTCCTGTTTTTTAACATTACATTTGGTAAACATTCTTCGTAAACGGCTTAACAAAATCGAATTTCTTTCTTTTCTGGATCCTGTTATTTAGAATAAAAATGCAACCAACAACTAATGTAATTACTTTTCTTTACATCGAAAATTTTCCCGGTTGGAAATAATGGTCAAAGTTCAAAAGTGGATTCCTTCTTACGTAAAACTATAATTATTCTAGTTGTGATCTTGAATGATTGGTCTATGTCATTTGTTTGTAGAAATGGATGGCCTTATTCCAACATTTTACATAAACAAATATCAAATTGAAAGAAAACATTAGCTAAATGATGTTTTCAGTAAATTTCATCAGCGGTCCATCTTGGAAAATCTTTAAAAAATAGTATCGCAAATATCTTATTTTTCACTTATACATCAATGAGGAATGAATTAAGTAAAAGCAATTATCAATAACATTTGCTAACAATTGATCTATAATAAAGGTTTTTGAAAAACGTTGGTGGCCATCTTTGAAAATAGCACCTAATGTCGTCAAATAGATATAAAAATTTCTAATCAATTAAAAAAGATTAATGTCGCAAATGTTTTATTTTTTATTCATACATCAATAAGGAATGAATAAAGTAAAAAATATAAAAAAAGTATTGTTTTATTATTGATCTATAATGAGGTTTTTGAAAAAAAAATTGGCGGCCATCTTGGAAAATGGCCGCCAATGAGCTTCATAAGGATAATTCGTGATGGCCAGTAGGCCAAAAGGTTTTCTTTTGGCCTAAACTTCATTTGTGCCAAGTTTCATGCTTTTAGCATAATGTGCACAATTCGGCCATATTTCTGCACTTATCTGCTCCAATATAAAAGCATTTCGAATATATAATTTCTAGTTGTGATCTCGTGAATGAAGGTCCCTCCATGTCATTTGTTTTGTAGAAATGGATGGCCATATTCCAACATTTTACATAAACAATATCACGTCTCTTGATTCTTTAGATTTTTTTCAGGAGATGCCATAAGCTCACTCCTTCTGGAAGTCCGCTATATAACCGTGAAACAGGGCACAACTCAAACAGTTCATCATCTTTTTTATCGTCAGTAAATGTGAGTTTACAGGGCTTTTTTCTACTTTGAATTTCAAAATTTGGCACCATGGTCGGGAACGCGTTCGCTCAAAATTAGCACCTTATCACATATGTCCTGCAAAGTCCCTATGGCCTTATCACACCTGTCCTGAAAAGACCCTGTGGCATGACACACATATGTCCTGCCAAGTCCCTGTGGTCTTATCACATCTGTCTTGCCAAGCCCCTGTGGCCTTGTCCTGCAAAGACCCTGTGGTCTTATCACATATATGTCCTGAAAAGACCCTATGGCCTTATCACATCTGTCCTGCCAAGTCCATGTGGCCTCATCACATATGTCCTGCTAAGGCCCTGTGGCCTCATCTCATAAGACCTGCTAAAAACCCTGTGGCCTTATCACATATGTCCTGCTAAGATCATGTGGCCTTATCACAAATGTCCTGCTAAGATCCTGTGGCCTTATAATATATGTCCTGCCAAGACACTGTGGCCTTATCACATCTGTACTGACCAAATGTCTGTGAGCATGACTGACATCTGTCCTCACAATCGACTGGACATACCCGAGTACAATTTGATCCATAGATCACCCTACCAATTAATTAAACACTTAAGCCAAGAGATACGCTCATTCAGCCTAAGTTATAGGTTTACCAATAGTTACATAGTATGTAATACATGACATCGTATAAACAGTAACACAAATAACTTGTGAAATTAAACCTCGCTTCACAAACATGTTACGTATCTTGATTTCAATGAGCTTGCTAAAATCATATAACGACATCAACTTAAAACCAAATTGGGCATATATTTAATATGAAAAGCAGATATTAAAATGAAATGAAAATGAAATCATTATTTTCTTAATCGCCTCCCTCCGTGCAATAGCTTAGATATAAATAGTTCCCTGCATTGGATAGTTCTGACATTATTATCACTAGTAATTGTACAAATTTCAAAATTGAAGGTTTTCTAATGGTAATATTGCTTTTATCAATCGTTGTCTGTTGGTCACTATAAAGAGGACAAAATAAAATAAAAATTCGTCCTGTATATCTCTATGGTTACCATTGGTACAAATTTTATTTCTTCGTGCAATATTTTGATTGCCTTCCGGTTCATGATATTCAATTGTGAGCAGATAACCAATATTTAGCTTAACATGTGTTTGTATTTATATTCAATGGGTTTACTTAAATAGAATTGAATACAAAAACTATCAATCAAATGCTGTTACAAGAAACTATTTTGAGAATAAACTTATTATTGACAACATGTTTTGCGTTGATATATATCTATAAGATATCTAAGAAACATGTAACGGTAGTGGGGAATCTAACATGTAAATAAGTCCTATATTGTTAGCTCATCCTTTCTACTTCATACCCATACATCATTTTCACTCACACATTCGTCATATTCCGGGAGATCAGCTTTTCTTTATAATATATGTACTACTCAACTGTAGGGAACAATCTGAAGATGTTATTCACCTATTTGTAAAATGTAAAAACAAAATCCATGATTATCTGGTTACCCTTACATAGAAGATCTTTTTGGAAAGGCAGATGTTTTGGTTCTTAATTCCATAAAATATGAAACTTTTTGGCCGTTTTAGAAAACTCGAATTTTTTTGTCAACATTACGTTTGATGTCATTAGGTACTAAATCTTTAAGAATGTAGTCTCAGAATGAGGGAAGCGACTCATAAGTTCGTTATTGTGCAGGCAAAGGAGTTATGAC
Source organism: Argopecten irradians (assembly GCF_041381155.1). Lineage (NCBI taxonomy): Eukaryota > Metazoa > Mollusca > Bivalvia > Pectinida > Pectinidae > Argopecten > Argopecten irradians. The sequence goes on along the minus strand of NW_027187973.1, from coordinate 15,766 downwards.
TGTGTAAATACAATGGCAATGTAAAGGTATTAGCATATAGGCTATATGTAATAGAAAAATATGCAGTGCATGTATATCAAATATATCAAAGAACATATTGTTTAAGATATTTATTTTATGACATCTTAGACGAATACTGGTTTCTCATTTATAGAAACTGTCAGTATCTACATCACATAGAACAAGTAAAAAGAATTTTGAACAACGGAAATTGTTTGGGGAATGTGAGACTAACCACCTTTAATTTGGCGTAATTTAGCAATGTACGATGAAGTTTTAATAGACTTTTTTTTCTTTTATGCACAAGATCTTTTTACTAATATCTGTCAAAAACTTAATATTTAAAATATTTATAACATATTTCGGAACTTTTTGGGGATGTGTAATTGTATCGAGTCCAATCACTATCTTATCAAAATAACAATATAAATTCATTATAAAAGTATTTTAAATAAAGTTATTCCTAGAGATACTTAAACGGCGTGGATAAAACACTGATTTACCGTCGAGTAACCCAACCTTCCGGTAATTGTGACGCCACCAAAAAGTCACATTGAAATATGACTTACAATGACCCGAATGTGGTACTAAATTAACGGTTAATCAAATTTTACCCCACGTCGTGTCGGCATCTCGGAAACAAAGTTTTGCATGTGGCTATTACAATGATCGTTAACATGATAAAAATACGACCATTTCGAGACAGTGAATTTAATTTTTTGAGCTGTTCTCTCCGACAAAAACGTGACTTATGCCGTGGTGTGGCGTCGGTCGTCCCGCCTGACTTTTTCCTTTTCTTTAATCTCTTCTCCAAAAGTAGTACATACTTGGTCATTATTAAATTATGATTTGATAAGTGACTAAAGCTATCTACCATTTGTGATGATTCTACATATCAAGACAATGAAAATAACAATATGACAAATAATATCTGTACGGCGGCGTATTAGGGCCACTATATAATTTAATTTATCTTGTACGTACAACTTAGTATCTTGTACGTACAAGTTTAATATCTTGTACGTACAAGATAGTATCTTGTACGTACAAGTTAGTATCTTGTACGTACAAGTTAGTATCTTGTACGTACAAGATAGTATCTTCTACTACGTACAACTTAGTATCTTGTACGAACAAGTTACTATCTTGTACGTACAATTTTGTATCTTGTACGAACAAGTTACTATCTTGTGCGTACAACTTACAGTATCTTGTACGTACAAGATAGTATCTTGTACGTAAAACTTAGTATCTTGTACATACAAGTTGAGTTGAACTGCTGTTCATTACCGCAGAATTGAGTCACCCGCCTGATTTTTTTTCGTAATTAAAGATAGTCTGTCTACTTTGAATTGCTTCAAGCACGATCACATGTTTATTAACTTATTTGACAATATCAAAAATATTTATATATATTAATGAGGACAATATCTTGTTCACAATCGCCGAAAATTGAAAGTGAAATTGCCGGATTGAGTTTGAAACTGTATAGTCACTTGCATTATTTTGAAACTGAAACTGTATAGTTCCTTTCGAGGAAACTGTATAGTCGCTTGTTTTATAGATAAGATATATTTAGTGATAAAATGGACATGATACATCTCCGACGAATGATAAGTTTTATCTATTAAAAAGAGGAGAAAGTAACTTGTACGTACAAGTTAGTATCTTGTACATACAAGATAGAAACTTGTACGTACAAGATATTAACTTGTACGTACACGATATTAACTTGTACGTACAACATACTATCTTGTATGTACAAGATACTAACTTGTACGTACAAGATAATAACTTGTACGTACAAGATAAATAAAATTTTCTAGTGGCCCTAATATACGCCGCCGTATATCTGCAATTGAAACTAGTATACATTATACTACAAAAAGTTGACAATAAAGCATCTATATTAAATCCCAAAATGGAAACTTACATTTCGCAGTCATGATAATTACAAAACATAGCTGCCGGCGAATCTCGATTTCCAAGATCGATGATATTTCTTTATTTCTCAGTGGTTACTTCTATACTTAATTGTAATTCCTAAAACATATACATTCTGTATAGGAATTTTTCTTAAACATAGCAATGTTATCTGATTGCAAACACTGGGAGATTAGAAATAAGGTTGGGACAGACAAAAACAGAGATATAGCCACCAACACAAGATTATTTATCAAATTAGTAAGATATAAAATAAGATTCGTGCTCCAAAATATATCAAACTAATATTTTGATAATTACACTGTACAATAGCACGTGATTAATCATTACAGAAAAGACCACATCGTTATTATTTTTACACTTGCGCCCTTCTATGTATCTCTTGCTCAAGCGTTTTTTTCTTAAATTTATGCAAGACGTCCATATTGACGATTAGGTTGGATTTGGGAGAAGCGCTTGTAAATTATTGATAATGATTTCGTTTTTGATAGTTTTTATTTGAATATCTGTAATATATAGATATATATATATATATAATATGTATAGGGTTTGGCTGCGTGACGGTATAAGGCGGTAATATTTACAAGATTTTATCTTTTGTCGTCTTCCTAAAATGAATTACAACCGAATGTATTCGATCACAGTCCAACGCAGTTACTTTTGGCAATGGGATGGAAGCTTGAACTGTCGCCTTGTCCAAATAGTCTATATAGAGTGGTTTTGTTCCCTGCCAAGCGCTCGCCATAATTATAGGAAGTGGGTACGACTGGTTTACTCGTTGCCAGTATAATGCGACGGGTTGGGTAAGTTGTATGTTGTCTTCGGGGTTAGACTCCAGTGAAAGCGCTGTAGCAATGGACAATGACCATAACACCGCAGTCTCCCATATCAGATACTTACACGGGCAACACTTACATAAAGGAATACCTGTGCTTTCAGTTGTTGTTGCCGATAAGAGATTGTGTATGGGAAAATTAATACTTGTAATTGTCTTTGGTAGTAGGTATATGTTTGTGTGAATATGGCAGTGCGTGTGTAGGTCTGTCTGTTCTTATTTTACTGGGGTTGTTTAACGAAAACTTGTTTGTGAACAACAATAGTGGTCTCAGTGGCGTGTGTCTAAAGTCACTGGCTACTATACAGATGTAAGGAAATCTTGGAATCTGAGAATCGTTAACTCAAAGACTGAAAATTGAATCAAGAGTTAACTCCGATCCCAATACATGGAGAAATAGCGGCATACTACAGGACTAAGAAAACTATTCCAATAGAACAAGCAGTGTTAATTATCTAACCATTGTGTAACCCGGTTTATGGTCTATATAGTTATTAAAGCGAATGTATCTTACTTATAGATTATACCAATGTTGCTGCCATCGGAATAGGATCCGGATTTTGATTTGTCATTGATGGTATTGGTACGATAGTAGTAATTGTGCTGGTCAGAACGTAATTCTAGGAGCCAATCGGACAGCAGGAATCCAAAGTCATGCTACAGATATGACAGAGATGGATAGTCGACAGAAAAATTGGAAAGGCACGTAGATTAAACTTTATTCTCACGGACATTATTTGTTTAATTTTATCTATTGGTAAACCTCGTTTGTTCCTTTCCAAATAAGAGGGTACACTTCAAAGTCGTTTATGATATGTCCTAAACTTATTTATGAGGATTACCATAGCAATTCTGTAGGTGACGTCTGATTGCATGATACACAGTTCACAGGACAAATGTCATCACAAAAATTACCCGTTTTACCCGCAATACAGTCTGCAAAAAGAATTCCAATTTATAGAATACATCTTAAGGTTTAGTCGATTTTTGTTTTTGCGATAGAAATAAATATCATTTTAGTGTTTAAATACTCATAAGATGTTTGTTTGTTTTGTTTTATTATTTTAACAGCCATGGTCATGTAAGGACGGCCCTTCATAAGATTGGCAACATAACCACACAAGTTCATATTCACCTACTTTTACAATGTCCCGAATCTTTCTCGCAACTCCTATGGCAATTTACAGCACAATCTTGTTGACAAAAGTCGCTATATTTCCCGGCAAAACAATCTGTAATTATGATCACCATAATAATATATCTGTGTACCTTTCACAAGTGTTTTTCTGGTTCGGTGAGCAAAGCACCTTATTTATTAGGAGAGTCAGCGAGGAACCAAATATTTCAAAACTCATAAAAAGAAGGGATCGTCCAGAGGACTAATGACGATGTGTCGTGTAGGCTAAACTTTACTTTTTGTGATAAATCCCTTTCCTTCTAACATCCAGATCACCAAATGGGATTTGAAAATGCATAGAAATTTGATAACCGCCCAAGTGAGGAAGGCAGTGGGTGGTTTTAAATATAACAAAGTCTGTTGATATGTCAATTTGAATGTACAGTTGCTGTTGACAAGTTCTTTGTATTTGAAAACTTACAGAAGCAGTGGCCAGATACTGCGTTACAATTTCCTCCAAAGAGCTCGGGGAGCAAAACTTGTTACAATTTTCAGAACCATATGTTCCTAGTGGACATCATACGTAGAACAAAAAATACAAATCATAAATTGAAACATGTGCGTAGTCAGAAACACACACATTTAAATACCACATGGAAATATATCAAATGAAGATATTAACGCTTTAGAGTTAATTATTGAATGTGTAATAATATTACATTATTTACTACAGATATGGCTACCAGGATACGTGGAAAAAGCGAATGAAATACAAATTGAAATAAAACAAACGTTTCCTTTGTATATACTGATTTTGTGTTAAATATATTTAACGATTAATTCTTGCTTCTCTCGATTTCATGAGGTGATTGATTGAGTTTCTCTTGAAACAAATTGAAAGAAATGCAAAGCAATTCTTGTTAATTTGTTTTGGAGTGATGAAATCGCCTTAAGCAAGATTCAATCCTTTTATTTCAATTCAATTGCATTTAATTCATTAGTATTATTTCATTTAAAAGTTTTGCGAGTTTCTGGGTTTACAAGTCTACAACGAGAGATGTAAGAAAATAGTCCGTTATTAGAATACAACTAATTAATCCAGATGAAACAGATAACATTTACAATGAATTCAGAAAAGATCGTCCGCAAAATCTGCGGAAGGATAATGTCTAGACTTCACACAGGTCCAGGACAGCGTAATCATCATACCAGTCACGTGTTTTAGGTGTTTCTCTCCTGTTGTAGACAGTGACATACCGAGCTACACTCGGACACTCATGTGTCAGATTTAAGCTCACATCAGCCGGTAAAAGACTGTTATACCTTATAACAGAGAGTTCCTTGTGGAGGGATAGTGGTAGAGGTTGATGTATACAGTGAGTACCCCCCAAAACGATGCTTAGAACCACCTATTAAAAAAAGATGTATTTGTATTAGTTGTATAGTTGCATCAGATGTAATCGTTATCGTTTGTTGTCAATCACGCTTGATATTTTCATTGTTACTTGCAAATAGAAACATTGCGGGTCCAATAATTAGGATGCTTAACGGAAGATTGCATTTTCAAGATTTGAATAATGTGAATTATGTTGACTTTTCCGAATCATATTCAGAATTCTTATCACATTTCTGAGTATTTTCTATTCGTATAGTAAGGAGTCTATTATCGATAAATCAGCTTTTAAAATAGCGCATTCATAGTACACACCAAAACGATGCCCAAAACCACCTATCAACAAGAAAAAATATTTGTATTAACTGATTAATGTGCGAACTAATTATATAAGTAACCATAATAAGTATATACATTGTATGTACTTCATTGTTAAACATTCTAATATAAATGTAGGTGGCTGTCGAGTAGGGGTTGTTACGAACATCCAAATATTGATGAAAATCAATTTACTATTATTTGTGTATATAAATCAAACACTGTTTGGCCTCAAACATCAGGTTTATGTACCATCATCAAAGAGAATTTGATATCTAACTATAAACCAATGGTATGATGCAACAGAAATACTGACTTCCTGCTAACTGGTCAGACATGCAATCTAGGGATGTTTGGAGAGAACTGTGCCCACAGTCGCTAATAAGGTGTGGTACGGTAAGCATGGCCGATGAAAGAAAATACTGTTTAGTGGTGAACAAGCCACAGAAAGACAATTTATTTTTTTCTTTCACATAATGGCTGGGATTTAGAAGAACGGGATCATAACGGAAATTATATTGCAAATGTTGAATATGAACAGAGGTTTAAAGGCACAATGACAGAGGATAACAATATGTCTGAGGAATATAAAAAAACTGATCATTCATCTCAACTGGATATGAGGCATTTGTTATTGAAAAGGACCCCTTGTTGAATTAGGGACATCATTGTTTTAGTCAAACTTGTGTAACCATTGAAACTTTCAGACAGACGTGGTAGGAAACTGAAACCCAACCAAAATATTCTATCATTGCAGAAAAAAGATGTGCAAAATGTTTTTGGGCTATGCTGCTACGTTGGCAAGTCTGTAAAATCCTAGATATATAAAGAGGAAAGATCACAAACTTGTTTGGCATAAACGTGACATTATGCCTAACTGTGTTATACAGTAAAAGTAAAAAGCTATAAGTTGTGAATCTGTATGGTTGGATAATTTATTTCAGACCGTGAATCTTGAGGATAGAATAATGAATCAACTGCGGTAATGTTTGTGTTGAGCAAAAGTGTTTCATTATATACATGAATCGGATTCTGTCTTATACAACCCTTTGTATGTGCCTTGGGCATTGCCGCCAAAACCTCATAAGGTAGGGAATTTTATTTACTCAGCATGCGTAGCTAGAGCCATAACAACATACTGCGCATCAAACTGTTTCATACTACGGGAAAATACGGAAGTCATAATTTATAAAAATAATTATGACACTTTATATATTTTTGCGTTTCAAAATATTTCTCAAATGGCTTATATGCGTGATAATCCGAGAATTGCATAATGGATGGTAAGACAATTAGTGCAATTTGAAATAAAGCTAATTTAGGATATCACTACTTACTTCTGTAGTTAAATAGTGATGTAATCTATCGTCCACGCCAGTCCACTCTCCACCAGGCTTGTTTTTACTGATCAGCCTTGGTAAGAAACTACAGCACAGCCAGAATTCATATGTTTGGTTGGTACAACCGTCTATGGCCTTACTTGCTGACCCATTTTGTTGACGTCTTGATCAGATGATTTGAGTTGCTGTTTTTCCTCAAAGCGATATTAACTGACGATTACGAAAAAGTTCTTTAGTTTCTCATGAAACATTACTTCCTGAATGAAAACCTCCATACGATCTATTGTTAAGACACGCAGAGATAAAAATCAAAAGGAAACAAAGAGCTAGGAGCAAAAGAGTCTGGTCTAGTTTGTGTTTGAATTTTGCCGTCAGTAGGGAGTGCGCTTAAATAGCAAACAGATATGGACGACTGCACAGGAAAAACGATATCTTTTTTCATGACAAAGTCGTGAAGAATGGTGATTTGCTATTATGTTAACTGAAAAGTTACTTTTCATAGTTCAAGTGTGGCTGACAGTGATTTTGCTCTAAATTTGTAGGTATGTTTTTTTCAGCTAATGAAAAGCTCTTACCAATTTGTGGTAAGCCCCTCGATTTGAAATCTCAAAAACTAAAATACAAGCCGGGGAAAGTAACGGGAGTCTTGGGAATGCAAATCATATATTAAACAATGATAAATGATTTCACTAAAAATAAATATTGAAATAAAACTATATATTTCTTTTAAATGCAGCTTAAAACAGACTACTCGTTAAAATGGATCCACCTATATATTGTATTCCGTTTATCATATATATCAAGGATGCATAGGCTGTAAGCACATTAGAGATAACTTTTTTTTTTGGAAAAGTCATAATAACTGCAACAAATTTTGTGTATATAAACAAATGCTTGACGAATGCATAATCAGTAGGTTTAAAAGACATTTTAATCTGGGTATATATGGCATGTAAATGTTGCAATAAACATTAAATTAATCAAGCAAGCAAAAATGAGGACAAATGAATAGTGTTGGTTATATCTGCAAATTAAAACTGCATAAAAATTATGCATTATAATGCAATCATATACCTAAAAAAAGCCTGATGCTAGTGGAACATGTTACGTTTAGAAGCCTGTGTTGAATAACTGCGAAACAAGCTTTATTTTTGCAACAGGACTAGTATAAGGAAGGTGGTTGTGGGAGGTGTTTTCACCCAACATATTTAACGTTTTAATATGCTTTCAAGTAAACATTTCCTTACTAATGATCCTTTTACATGGGGTAGTACATTGAAGCTGATTATCATAAGACTGCTAAAGGAAATGGAAATACTTAAAGCAACCACTCGAATCAACTTGAGTTGATTCACCCTCAAAAGGAAAAGGAAATTATCTTATGCACATACACAATTCTAGTATTATGAAGGACTTAAAAAAACCACCTTGAGCGACAAACACATACTCAAATATGTAAGTTTACCATTTAAATACATTAGTACACCTATCTTTTAATGTTTATCAACTTTGCCCGATTGTTTGTACATAAATGCTGGCAATGTTAATCACCCTCTATTGTAAGAAAAGTTATTGTAAGAAAGAAATTAATATGGAATGAAATAATATATGCAGGACATAATTTCATGATGTTTCCCATCTAATATCAAAAACTGGAGCAGACATAATTCGTGTTTTTCTTTAGTTACAAAAGGTACATACTTTACACCATTACCAATTATCTAAAAGTTTGAGCTTCTAATTTTACACTTCAAGATGAAAATATCAAAATTGGATTAATTGTGTCCAAAAAATAATCCGTGGCACTATGCCTAACATGGAAGGAAAAACTGTTTAAGCTGCACCAAAAGCAAAATTAATTATTTTATTTTATAATTTTGTGTTAATTCTAGATAAATATACACTACGATTAAACACCAATTATGGTTCAAGTGATTGAAGTATCGTTAAATGCCCTATCGGGCGTGGAGAGCATCTTTAATAAAAAGATGTTTGATGGGGATAGTTGATTGGCTATAACATTTTATAGGCTCCGATCAATATACAGAAAGGTTTACTTATTTCACTTACATACAGCTCTTGATGAGACTATACGAAAAACAATAGGATTAGAAATGGATTTCCCAATATCGTAACATGTAATCTGGACACCAAATGTCTGGCTGTTTCTCCTTCCGTTATTATACATACGAACTTTTTATCAAAGACACAACAAGTTTTACATACATGTAGACACTTTTTTAAAACCTTTAAATCAAATTCCAAAAGAGAGCTTGTACGTGTTCTGAAAAGGCATTTAACTTATATTATGATTCCTTGTACACAATTGGTTACAAAGCGCACAAAAATAATTTAAAACATATATTTGCGGAAAGCTGTAAGAAAATTTTACTGCATAAGAAAGACTATAATATAATATATACAGATTAAACCAGCCCATGAAGTTAAAGGCGAATTATGTATTTTAGACCTCATACGTTGGGTTACTCCCGTTGTTCTTTGCCTTTAGTTTTTTATCCGAATAGTGCTACCACCGTTGCATTAATAAATCCCACTCAATATTCAATGGCTTGTCTTCATGTTTGATTTTGGTGTAAAAAATGCTACTTACATTACCCTATATCTCCAAACTAAACGGTTGAGCCCAAAAGCTACAGACTATCTTACAGTTAATAAACTAAAACCAGATTTTAATATATATGGTGAGTGGCTCAGCAATTAATTCATTTTGGATTTTAATAATATTTGAAAAAAATATACAAAAAAGTTATTTCGCCAATAGAGGGTAATCAACAGACATCTTTAGAGGATTTTTTCAGAAGAAACCCGTTGATTATTTTTTCTTCGGGAGAAGTAGAAAAAATTATAGTTGAGCTAGCTAGAAAATGTGTGAGATTCTCTTACCAGAGGGGTCATATACGGATATTATATATTATATATTTATATCAAGGGACCATATAAAAAAGGTGATTTTGCAGTTAATTTACATACTTAAAACCATGAAGTACTTCGCTTCTTCACTTTATTGAATTTTAAAATCGTGTTCTGTTGTTTTCTTCTTTTATCCATCTCATTTTAGGAGGCGAAGAAAACACCAGTACACCCCAGTAAAAATTTCGGGGGGGGGGGGGGGGGGCGGAGGCGGGGGGGGGGGGGGGGGGGGGGGGGGGGGGGGGGGGGGGGGGGGGGGGGGGGTTTTCAGGGGGGGAGGGTTTGGAGTGGGGGGGTGGTTGGTGGGGTGGATGGGAAGTGGGGGGGGGGTGGGGGGGGGGGGTGGGGGGGTGGGGAGTGGTACATGTAACTTATAATATCAGTCAGGCACATTAAGTAATATATATATATAATATTAGTTGATGAAATCTTTGAGTTGTAATTCACCATCATTGTTTCATTACGGATGTAAGATATACTGATAACTTCTTGGTCGTTGATCATCAACTACAAAGAACTCTTGTGTGCCACAAAAGACACACACACAAGCATTAACCATATGAATCGAGCTCAATAAAACCTTCTTCATACCTGATAAGTATCAAAAAGGCTTCGGTATATTTTCACATAATGTTTGACAAATCACTGATTTTTTTGAAATTTAAAGGTTGAAATTAGACTATGCCTAAAGATTAGCACAAAACACGTTAATCTCGCCCTCAATACCCAACTTGATTTACTCCCGCCACACCATTTGTTGACCTAATTCGAGTTCAATAATTGTCTGATTATAAGAGCGTCATCATAACACAGGCTTAGGTTGAAGTCTAATTACTTGCGTTTGGAAATCTACGAAAATAGTTTCCAAAAATTTTAACATTGGTTTCTCTTTCTTATTTTGTCCTTACGGTCATTAATTACTTTTGCCATGTAAAACCTCTGCTTTTGTGCTCGCAGATCTCATACACACTAAGTTTTAATTGTGTTAACGGCGCTATATTAAAACTAAAGTCGCAACCAGACAGTGTAAGGCAGGTTAGCTTGAGCGTTTCCGTTCTGACAACCTTCAATCACTAACAATATTTTCTACCGATTGATCAGCTTGCATCCATGATCATGAACCAAAACAGGTCACGTATGAGACTTTCCTTAAAAGGGGAAATCCGGGAAAAAGTTTCAAACACACACACCCTGAACTGTTCCGAATTTAGGTGAAATACTTGAATGCTTCCAATCTTTTTCGGGAAGATTTCGCGGTCAAGGTAACAGAATTTTGCACAATTAAAAAAAGAAGGAAATATTAATTAGTAATCCACTAGTACTTCAAAAGACTAACAGAAAACATCCTTCACACAACATCGGTCACTTGGTTTATGTTGTTAGTGGCGCCAATTTTAGTAAAAGCAAGATGTATCAGAATGATAAACTCGGAAAATTCGAACTCGGTGACCTCTGAACACAAGACGAATGCTCTACGTTTGAGCTATCTTGTAACACGAATTATCGACCGCAGTCCCCTATCCCGCTACAAGGCTAACGTCTGTGAACGGACGTTTTTGCCTGCGATAGCAATGGAAGTCACTTATGAGAACACTTTTCTTTTTCTTGATCCGGCTCTGATGAGGCTCCATGCTGAAGTGGCTATTCTCTTTGTCTTAAATGAAATAAAAAAAAAAAAAAAAAAAGACAAAACCAAAAAAAACATCTAAATTCTATATTAAGACAGAATTGCGTAAAAGAAATCAACTATTTGTTGTTAAGTATGCTATGGATATTGCCTGAGTTCTATACTTCTGAATTTTATCACGTGGTACTAACAAACGTGATGACTAGTATGGGAGATAATTGTAAGATAGGAGTTATAATATTAGACCTCGTCAGTTAAAATGATTGGGTTTCTTAATACGTCCCGTCTTACACCTACCGGATAAATAATCTAGAGGACATAATGACGGGTGCATACCGACTGTGTTCCATCTAAATACAACGAACAGCTTCTAAACTACACTCGCGGCTACTGAATCATTAAGTTTTACAATTCCATTTGCCAAATGTTCTCCTCAGCAAATAAATACGGTTTATCTATGGGATTGTGCGTGTCAACCAAGATCTATTCTTTCGGGAAAAATAGAATTTTTTTGTGCATTCTTGTATATGTCCTTGTTAGGTTACGGTCACATATTCAGTTTAAATTGTTTTCCGGGTCTCTTACAATTACTCTTATAAGAAATTTGATTTAACACTAAACATAGCCTACACGGGGTAAGGACTCACCAGACCCTTAGGTGGCTTGGTGATAGAGAGCAGGCGAGTGTTCCTAAAACGGGGCCCCCGTTTTCGGAACATTATTAATGAATTAAATTAAATCCAAACAATCCGCGTGTATACTTCCCTGTTTGGTATAGTACTTAAGCCGTTAAACAGACAGATGAAACACTAAGACGCACACTATGCGCCAGATACATTTTACGATAAACCGGGACAATATCTTTTGTCCATTTATTTTCCGTAAAATCCCCAGCACGATGCATGTAAGGCTAATAAGTTATAACCCTTTCTATATATTCGAATGAACTATAAAACATGTTCAATCACCATTCAATACTAATTAATACAAAGTATAACAGAATAATAGATCAGATGGTCATCAACATTAACTAGTAATTAGAAAATTATTGAAGACTGGCGCATCCTGGTAAACTATCACATACAAATATAAAAATCATAAACTTGTTACTTATCTCAATGAATGAGATAATGTTTTTGACTTAATCTCAAAACCTATTCCAACCCCAAACTAGGTTTATTTATCCAAATAACTGTAGCCTAGGCAGGATTGAAGTTAATCGCCGAGCCGAAAATGCTACAAACGCGGTTAATATCTTCCTCTTAAGTAGTCACGTGTGTACTAGACATAACATCCTACGAAAAAATCTCCCAACTAGACGAACCCTTTTCCTTATAGTCCACTTTAAATATCTTGTTTGTATAATTGGCCGTTATCAGCAAATAATAGGATGCCGTGCCATGTGGGAGGGAGTTTCAATTTGCCCTTGTTTTGTAGTGAATAAAGAAAAATCGTGTTGTTTCCATCACTTAAATGGCACAATACTAATACCAGCTGCTACCGCCACATTGTAATTCATGTTTATTCGACCGCGGCGGAGTCACTATGTGTTTATGTGCTCCTGAATCATTCTAGGATAATCCCAGCAAAAGGGTGTGCCGCGACTCCTTTTTTTACGCGGTGTTTTATGCTTGTACCAAGTGCACCATGGCAACAGTAAATAAGAGCACGTGGAACACATGGCGAGAAAGAAAAAGTAAGAGAAAAGTTATATTCAGCCCCACTAAAATTTTTGTCCATTTTTAACTTAAGCCGTACATTTGAGTCAAAGGGATTACTTCCCAGTAACCTTACACACTCATTAACTTAACCATGTCGTATGACCACCTTACATTCATAAATTACATGCCAATGACCTATGACAAGCCTAATACTTAAATGCCATAGACCCGCAACTTACATGGATGAAACGTTTTCATCATCGTTACAAGGACAAAACCAACGTCCTAGAGTAAAACTGATTATGAAACCATGCGAATAAATGGCTTGGGTAAATATGGTGCATCTCGTTCGGTAAAATGATTTTAATCTTGAGGTATTGCACTTGCCACGTGTGACAAAAAATGATAATGAGCAAATAAACAAAGATGAAAAGCGGGTACAGAGACATCACAATTTATTATGTATAGGGGGCCCGAACCTATAACAACAACTTTAATGACCTATTTTAGATATTTTACATTATTATGTTTCGTCACATAAATCAACTATCGCTACGCAAGGGTAAAGCTCGACAATAATCTCCCTGAGCAGAGTAATCGGTAATTGTAAAACGCCTTGGCTATGCACCGTGGTTGATATCATAAAAAACTAAACTTATATCACGTTGTTAATTCCATTAGGCAAGATTCGTAAACATGTGCTCTTGAACTTCGAGTACGAATTCTGCTGTATCTTCAATATTACGTGCCGAAATACGACCTACAGCAGAAACTATACCCCATCACAAGTTGTTTTTCTATTTCGAAAGCATATACAACCTGGATTCCCAGACGGCCGCAGAAGATTTTTTTTTCATATTATGATGAAATGTATTGCTTTACTTGAATATCAGAGACAGAAAATAATTTCTAATTGCAACTAAAATTTAACATGATATCTGAATAATTGAATCCGTAAGTTCGAAAAAATTTAGCCGAATAAACTATATTAAATCCATGTAAATTGTTTAACATCGAAAATACTTTACACGTTGCATAAGCGTACACTTTCATGTATGAGCAGATGACACATGGAAAAATTCAACATAGATTTCCATTTGGCGTGTGTTCTAGTAAATTGCTCGAAACCGACTGTGTAGAACACGCCGTCCATGGTTAATAGCCAAAGTAATAGAAACTATTTTAAAACCGTTCGATTATTAATGTATCAATTAAAGAGCTTTTAATTAGCCCGAATACTTGAACATGAAACTCACGAAGCACTAAATTTTATCATGTCTAATCTCTATTTAAAAAAAATTCTTTTAGCTTTCAGGACAGTACATACAGTAACTTGGTCTAAGCAACATCCCTAGCTTTGTTGAATGCTCTTTTGAGGTTATCGTCAGACAATAATTTTATATATCCATTTAAATCTCTGAAAACATTGTGCAAAAAACATCATGTGAACTCGTGCGAATACAACGCGGGATCTGTAAAACACTGTGACGTCGTAGCTGACGTTCGGCTCATCGTGATGGTTGAAAACATCGTACAACATTGAATCTTTTGTCAATAGTGAGCTCTGAATGATGGACCGCATCACACCACCCATGCGAGGCTTTTCACCAAACAAGCAACATTATGGTCAAGGTAATTAATCTCAAGGTTTTTGGTTCCGTGTGACTTTTAATGAAGTTCAAGGTCATTCATTATAAAAAATCTGGTAGTTCTTTATCTCGGAATGCTACAGGTCCGATAGCAGCTATCTGGGCCTTTCACAACTTGGTAAGAAGAAGTTTGAAGAATTTAGGTTATTTGGACGCAGTGGCTTGAATAAAGGTCAAGACCATTCATTTTTGTGATAGATCTTTATCTCAGCATGCGATATGTCCAGTAGCTGGTATAAATGCCTTCTAGAACTTGAGAAGAATATTTAGATTTTTTTTCGAAGAATTGCACTTTTGAAATTTGACCCTTGTTTCTCAACTGGACATTTTACAGAAAAAGTGTTGAGTAGTTGTTTATTCCATTTTTGATTCTACAGAATATATCCAAAAATGAAAGAAATTTGTGAAGTCGTTAACGAGATATTGACATTAGCTTAAAACCGGAAGTGAGGTCATAACGGTCATACTTGATTCTTTTAACCAACATAAAAATGTCTATTAATATGGTGACAAACTCATTGGCATATACCGTCCGATTTCGGAGATTCTTTGTATACAACTTTGGATGCAGAAGAGTAATAAAAACATCCAAAGTTGAAAAGCCATAATTAGATAGATATACACGCGTTAAGGTATTTATCGTGTGTATTGTAATGGAAACTTACATATTAACATATGTGTTGTCGCTCAAGATTTTATTCACTTCTTTCGTGTACTAGACTCGTATGTGCATAGTGATTTTATCCTTTTGATGACGAATCACTCAAGTTGATTTGAGTGCTGCTTAGCATTTCCGTTGCTTTAACAATATCATTTATCAAATCTTATGAATATCAGCTGCAATTGCTTTTCAACAAACGTGAAAAATATTAATAAGGAATGTTGGATATTGAATTGAATGCATCAGAGAGAGAGAGAGAGAGAGAGAGGGGTTTCAGTAAGAAACTTACA